>NW_021604792.1:10142660-10143726 GCF_004785775.1 Grammomys surdaster
GAGAGAGAGAGAGAGAGAGAGAGAGAGAGAGAGAGAGAGAGAGAGAGGATAGTTTTATGTCAATTTGATAGAAGTTAAAGTCATCTAAGGGGAGGAAACCTCAATTTTAAAAATGCCTCCATTAATATCTAGCTGCAGGTAAACCTGTAGGATATTTTGTTAATCAGTGATTGATGTAAGAGGTCCCAGTCCATTGTGGTTGGTGCCATCCCTGGGCTGATGGAGCTGGATTCTATAACAATGCATGTAAAACAAGTCATGTAAACGAAGCCAGTAAGCAATACCTGTCCATGGCCTGTGCATCAGCTACTCCCTGAAGGTCCTGCCTTCACTGCTTTTGACTGTGAACTATTATATGGAACTGTGAGTGAAATAAACCCTTTTCTCCACAAGGTGCTTTTGGTTGTAGTTTTTTTTTTTTATTTTAATAGAAAACCTAACTGAGGCAGGCAGACATACAGACAGACAGACAGACAGACAGACAGACAGACAATAGACATATAGATTTAGAGAAGGTACCAAGTCCTTGTTCACACAGATAAGCACTAGGGAAACAAGGAAAGTTAAACATGCAGGCTGATCTCTTCTACGAAAAGAGATGTCCATTTGTTTTCCACCAAGAATCCTAGGATAGACATAGTTCACAGCCTCGTGATCATCTGATATCTGTAGGACCAGGCTTAACTGGCATACCCCAGGCAATTGTATTTGTTTATCCTAGACTTTTCTTTTATACATCTTGGGTGTTGCTTCTCAGTCCATAAAACTCATCCTTATAAAGATGCCACTGCTAATTTACAACAGCTTAAGGAACATCTGTGTATCTTAGGGCCAGACCAATTCTGAATCCCATGAGCTATTATGTTTCCTCAGTTTTTTTCCCTAGACCCCTAACCAGTGCTAACTAACTAAGTTATGCTGAACTATGCTAAGTTATGCTCCTTCTTGCCTCTAGTGAATCATTTCTCTGTCAGGCATAACATTTCCAGAGACTCCACACAGATGATAGATAATAGGTAGATAGATAGATGATAGATAGATAGATAGATAGATAGATAGATAGATA
>NW_021604792.1:10143736-10150777 GCF_004785775.1 Grammomys surdaster
GATAGATAGATAGATAGATAGATAGATAGATAGATAGATAGATAGATAGATGGTAGATGATAGATAGATGATAGATAGATGATTGATAGATAAATAGATACATAGATGATAAGTAGATAAGTATACATAGATGATAGATAGATAGATAGATAGATAGATAGATGGTAGATAGATAGATAGATGATAGATAGATAGATGGTAGATAGATAGATAGATAGATAGATATGATAAATAGATTAAAGAGATAGATGGTAGATAGATAGATGATAAGTAGATAGATACAGATAGATAGATGATAGATAGATGATATATAGATGATAAGTAGATAGATATAGATAGATGATAGATATATAAATGATAGACAGATAAATATATATGTGCACACACATACACATACATACATACATACATACATACATACATAGTCATCAGGTAATAGGTATCTTCCTTAAAAGCCTATTTTCTTTACATTTATATCTGAAGCAACTGGATAGATTCCTAATGTGTAAATGGTAACATTATATGTCATTTTCTTTTTTAATCCTTTATAAATTGCTACATTTTCTATGCAATAACTCTTGTACCCAGAAAAAAAATATGATAGAAGTTACGGTATATGAAAAATCAATGTCATTAGCTTTTCTTAGTAAGTCTAGAGAAGTCCCTGATTCTGGATGTGATGACTTAGTTCTCATGGACTTTGTGATTCTATCTTGAACAACTTCATTAGACGTCTACCTCTGAGAATCCCTTGAAACTGAACCCATAGCCTTCTCTATGAGCAAAAACTTAATTTTGTTCATATAAGGTGATATGCAATCTATCACATTTGGACTTCTTTAAAACTAAATTTTCAGCTTGTAAATATTAGGCTATAATATAGAGAGTAAAAATTCTAATTACAAGTATACATGCTGACAGGCTTCTACAAGAAAGTCTCAGAAGATCAACTCTTTGAAACCTTTCTTTCACTGAATGCCATGGTTGAACAATTTCCTCAGTAAGAGATCTCTTTGCTTCCATTCCTGGGCATACCTAGTCAGGTGGCTCATTCTATAAGTGCATATTCTTTACATATTAAAGCCATGGCTTAAAGGAGATGCCAATGACTTATGGAGTACCTGTATATCAGCATTCTGTTTTTATCAAAATTTGTGTTTCTTACACTTTTAACATTTGAGGATAGATAATGTCTCCTAAAGGCTGAAGGATTGATTATTCACTGGGAGTGTATATGTGTTTCAAAACTGTGTACACCTATATGGGGATGAATATGTACCCTTGCATGTGCATGTGGAAGTCATATCAAATATCTTTCATAATCATACTCTGGCATATGGACTCTAGAAAGGAACTAACACTAAAATATCCACCTTAGAAAATGAGATTTGTTAGGAACAAGAGTGATATGATACATTACCACAGAGGGCATCACTAGGCCATGAAGTGGTAAAGCATCATGAGGGACAGATCTCAGAGGCAGCATTACAGGGCTATGATGTGAGAGGGCATTATTGAAACATTAAGAATGTTAGCTTAAGGTTAAATGGTAAAAAGAGATCTCTGATATGGACAGTACTAGAGAGACCTGGGAGAAATGGAAGAGAGAGAAAGAAGAACAAAGGAAAGAGAAGGAGAGAGGGAAAGGAACGAATGAAAGAGAGCAAAAACAGGAGCATGTAAACCAGAGAAACAGAGAAAGAGAATTAGAATAAGAGAGTGGGAGGTCTTGCTTTGATAACTATCTCTGAGATGAGGATAGCCTGGCCATAGCTCAAAGTCAGTTTCAGGTCAGGCATCAGCTGAAATGAAAAAGCACATTGCTTTACAAGTATGTGCTGCATCCTTATAATGTTGGAAATAGAGAAGCATGGGCTTGCCAATTCTTTGTCTGGAGAGACAGGCCACACAGAGAAGCAACTCTGATCTTAAAGCAACAGGTCTATGATCTAATAGTATTCTTCAACTTACTTTTAAGCAGGGCCCCAATCTCACTGTTTTAACTCAACTGCTTGATTAGTGTACTCCTGGAGACCTGTGTCTCCTCTTCAAACGCTGAATTTATAGACATGCACCATGGCATCTGGTCTTCATCTCGGTGCTGGGGATGCAAAATCACATTGACATGTTTGCATAGCAAGCATTTTAGCTACTGAGGAACCTTCCTGGTTCTTGTAATTTTATCTTTATATTCTGAAATGTAAAGAATTTCTTCAGACGTCTGATTTGGCATACTCCTTTTTTTACTTAATAGTTTTATATTTTCATTCATTAGTACTGTATTTATATCATTTCCACTACTCCCTATGCCTTCTACAATTCTTCACATGCCCTTCAATCTTCCTCTCAAGTTCATGACTTCTTTTTTTAGTGTGGTGTGGTTTGTGTGTGTGTGTGTGTGTGTGTGTGTGTGTGTGCATGTCTGTGTGTGTGTGTGTGTGTGTGTGTGTGTGTGTGTCTTGATAAGTTTCTAAGTTCATTTACTGTTGTGTATATGCATTTGCCTATTGAACTGACTTTGGAATTAGATAACCTATCAGGGGGCTCACCCATGGAAGACATTCTCTTCCCTTTCAGTAACCAATAGTTACCTGTAACATTTCATCTGTCGGAAAGCCTCATGAGATTTTTGCCATCCACAGTAGTTTGTCAACTTGTAATACCATTCTTCCCATCTTATTTTGATGATTGTATTTTTAAGATTTCACAGCTTTAGGCCTTCTGTAATATATAAAGCACACTAACTCACATATAGACATTTTGGTTCTCTTGCTCTTCCAATCTTTTCATTCCTTTTTCTGTTATGTTCCCTGGGCCTTAGATGTTGTAGATGTATTAATTAGAGCAGGCAATCTAGAGTGGAGTGATCTCTCCATTTTGACCATTTGTGATTTCCTTTAATGGTCTCCATCAGATGTAATTAAAAAAAAGTTTCTTTGATGAGGGATGAGAGCTATACTTCCATGTCATTGCCCAATGAGCCCATGAACAAAGGGGCCATGATGACAGTCATGGTGGTCATGCATGGGCTCAAATGCATGGAATTTTTTCTCATCAGTGCTGTGTGGCTATGTCTGATGTTGAGTACCAAATACACCAGCAGCAAAAAACAACACTGAGTCCAAATATGCAATCATTTTCCAGGGTAATCAACCAATGGCTTGGTTGCTGATTAAGTGCACTGAACCACTCCCATTGGAGAAAAGGCAGTACTTACTAGAATGGATACATTATGCTTCTGCCCAAACTACCTCCCGTGAACTCACAAACACCTTGTAAACCACCGTAGTATCCTATTCAGTATTGATTTGACTGAGGAACTTAATTTATAATGAAAGGAAGGAAGGAAGGAAGGAAGGAAGGAAGGAAGGGAGGGAGGGTGGGAGGGAGGGAGGGAGGTAGGGAGGGAGGGAGGGAGGGAGGGAGGAAGGAAGGAAGGAAGGAAGGAAGGAAGGAAGGAAGGAAGGAAGGAAGTTAGGAAGGAAGGAAAGCATATCTGGTCTATAGTCTCATGCTCATATAGTTCGCTGGCTTTACCATGACTCCCTCGATCCTGGAACAGCTGGCTTGATACAACACTGGCATTGAAAAACAAAATAGTTACAGCACAATCTAGGTTGCAATAGCTTTGACAGCTAAGGAAGATTGATATTGATAATTTTTTATTGTGCTAAGACTACCCCTAAGTATAAAGCAAAAATCACTTTAGAGAACCATATCTCTCAACCAGAGTTCTCTGATTCTACTCAATAACTGTTTTACAATTCACTGTTTATCTTTCTCTATTTCCCTTTAAAATTGTTTCTTGTTTTTCTTTCTATAAACACGTAAGTGAACATATTTGGTACTAGTATTTAACTTTATTTACATGTGCTTTCTTGATATATTTTAATGTATTTTCCATATATATATAAAATATGCTGACTCTAAAATAAACATAGGAAGTTGCCAAAGGAAAGCTACAAGTGAACATGAAGTCTACAACTTCAGAAAGCAACAGTCAAAATGGATACTCAATCTGATATGGCAGTTCATGCAAATAACTCCATAACTCAAAAGGCTGAAGCAGGAAGACTGTATTGATTTCAAGGCCATGCTGTACTATAGCAAGATCCTGTGTCAGCATACACATATATCACACACTCACTCATTCTCCTTGAATGTGGAAAACAAACACAAAAATGCAAACACTATATCCCTTATTTGCAACACTGGCTGTAAGAACCAAGACATGTAGAACAGATTAGCGAACTCTTATATATCTGGTTTGGTTATGAGTAATAGAAAAGAAGAAGATACACAAATCACAATTTAAATCAATTCTATTTAGAGAATCTAACATGTATCTGGAAATAGAGAAAAAGAAAGAGAAAAGAGCCTTTAAAACATGAAAACTATGCATAAGACATACAAAGAGCTATCACAAAACATGAAATACATTCGTATCTAATAGTGTCACAAGCTTATAAATAAAATTAAATATAAAAATAAAGGAAAATTGGCATAAAAGTTATAACAATAACAGGGATTTAACATGAGAAGAATAAATAATAAAGTCAAATCATGAAGAAATACAAATAAACTCACAATTTACAAACTTATTCTAAATTGATCCCAATTGCCAAGCATAATATACTAAAAATACTGAAGCATATATAAATAAACAATCTATTTGATTGATATATAAGATTAGAGGGATGAATGGTCTATAATAAACTAAAAATGTGGCTAGACGTAGATTTTTCATAGAAACACATGTTATAATGAGCATTGCTTATTATTATGGCACAATTGAAACAGTTGCATGAAAGTTTTCAAGAAAATAAAGGTACTCTGGCCAAGAAAGCAAGCAGCCTAATTTCAGATCTTTATCACTGCCCCCTCTTCTACTCCAAATCCAATCCCTTAGTCTCATTTCCAGCTCCTTCCTTTCTGCCTCCACAGACCACCCCCTCCAAACTGCCTTCTACTTACACATTTCAATATCCCAACTTCTAACTCCAGCAGGCATTCCTGGGAACCTGCCAGAGGCCTAAGGCAGAGGCAAGTAGACTAGCTAAGCACTTATGATAGCTTCAGATCTTCACTCTCCCTCCTGTCCTCCATATTCATTCCCAGCCCTGTATCAGACTACCTGCTATGTCCTCTTCTCATTCACTGCCTCCATTCTGAGAACTAAGCAGATCTTGGAATACTCTGCTTTCCTCCCACTTGTGAACTCCTGAACTTCTCCCTTCCTAGCCCAAACTAGTTTCTATGTGTCAGCCTCCAATACCCAGAAACACATTTTACCAGGAATCCCTAATGATAACACCTAGCCAGATCCCAGAAGAATCTCCTACCAGACAGCACACAACGACCACATGCTTTTAAGAACCAGAGAGGGCAGCAGAAACCAATATACAAAGCATACACCTAACAAAGATAATTTCATATATCAACACATAGAATTAAAAATTTCACAAACCTGGATTCCTAGACATCTATATAAAAAAAATCAATCAATAATAGCCAGAACAATATGTTTCCACTCCAACATGGCACTGTCTTAGAACATTCAAAGAGAAATGGAATCAAGTCCAGAAATAAGCCCATGCATTTATCAACCACTTTCTGACAGAGGTGCCTAGAAGGCAAGGTGAAGAAATTATAGATGTCAGTAGATAATATTAAGAAAACTTTATATCTGCATGCAACAGAATTAACCTAGATCCCTGATCATGCAATATATAGATATTAGCTAAATAGACCAAGGCAGAAGAATAACTATAGCCCTGAAATTTATTGAATAAAACAAGTGGGAAAGAATTGGTCTGGGTGAAGAAAATGGATACCCAACAAGCAAAAATAGACAAGTGGAACAAATTAAAAATGAAAAGCTTCTCTATATCAAAGGAGACAATGGTCAGAAAGGAGATATGACTGACGTATTCAAATAAAATATTTGTAGAGCTCAAGTCCAGGTGGATCTAGGACCTTAACATAAAATCAGATACACTGAATATAATAAAAGAGAAAGTGAGAAACAGCCTCAAATCCATTGGCATGGGTGCGGGGAGATGAAATTTCCTAAACAGAACTCCAATGTCTTAGACTCTAAGATCAAAAACTGATAAATGGTACCTCATGAACTGAAAAATTTCTGTAAGGCAAATGACACAGTCAATGGGAAAAATCAGCAACCCCAGATTGGAAAAAGAAATCTCCACTAACCCCACATCAGACAGAGAGATAATATCCAAAATACAGAAAGAACTCAAGAAGCTGGCCTCCAAAACACCAAACAACCCAATCAAAAAATGAAGTATAGAACTAAACACAGAATTCACAACAGAGGAATCTCAGATACCCAAGAAGCACTTAAATTTTCAAAGTCCTTAGTTATCAGAGGCATGCAAATTAAAACCCTGAGATTCCACCTTGCACCAATCAGAATGGCTAAGATCAAAAACACAGGTGGTAGCACATGTTGGTGAGAATGTGGAGAAAAAGAACACTTTTCCATTGCTGGTAGGATTGCAAACTGGTCCAACCATTCTGGAAATCAATGTGGAGGTTCCTCAGAAAATTGGAAATAAATCTACCTGAAGACCCTGCCATATCACTCTTGGGCATATGCTTAAAAGATTCCTCACCATACCACAGGGAAACATGCTCCACTATGTTCATAGCTGCCTTATCTGTGATAGGCAGGAGATGGATACAAGCCAGATGTCCCACAAGGGAAGAATGGACACAGAAAATGTGGTTCATTTACACAATAGAATACTATTCAGCTATTAAAAGTGAGGATATCAGGAATTTTGCAGGCAAATTGATGAAACTAGAAAATATCATCCTCAGTGAGTAACTCAGACCCAAAAGGATATGCATGGTACATACTCACTAATAAGTGGATATTAGCCAAAAATTACAGAATACCTAGGATACAATCTGCAGAACTCAAGGTTAATAATCCTAAAAACTCAAATGAAGACGTTTCAATCCCACTTGAGAGGGAGACAAAACCAACCATGGGACACAGAGGAAAGGAGGGAGGAA
>NW_021604792.1:10151177-10243677 GCF_004785775.1 Grammomys surdaster
GGAGGGAGGGAGAGACTTGAGTGAGTGTGGGGAGTGGGAGAGGAAAAAGGGAACATGATCAGGTATTGTGGGGTGGGGGGACAGGAGAGAAGCTATGAGATCCACCAGAATGAAAGGAAATATGCAACCTTGGTGGAGGAAGCACAAGATTGGAGGACTCTCTAGAATGTTCTGATACCTGGGAGGTGAAAGACTCTCAGTACTTAAAGGGAGGGACCATAGATGAAATGCTAGAGGAAACTTATTGAGTCCACCTCTAGTAGAAAGGCAAGGCATCAAGTGAATGAATGGGGTTGTCATCCACAGTCAAAAATTCTGATCCAAAATTGTTCCTGTCTAAAAACCTCAGGGACAAAAATGGAGAAGAGACTGAAGAAAAAGAGGTCCAGTGACAGATCCAGCTTGGGATCCATCTCAAAAGGAGGCTCCAAGGCCTAACACAATGACTAATGCTATTGTTTGCGTACAGACAGGAACCTAGCATGGCTGTCCTCCGAGAGGCCCAACAAGGTACTGACTGAGACAGAGAAAGATATTTACACCCAACCCTTGGATAGAAGCCTGGGATCCCTGTGGTTGAATTAAGAAAAAGACTGGAAGAAGCTGAGGAGGGTGACACCAGCAATCTCGACTAACCTAGATCCATGAGATCTCTCAGACACTGAGGCACCAACCAGGTAGTGTACACTAGTTGGTGCAATGCCCCCGACATATATACAGCAGAAGACTGCCTGGTCTGGCCTCAGGAAAAGAAGACTTACCTAATCCTTGAGAGACTTGAGGCCCCAAGGAGTGGGGAGGATTGACAGGGGGTGGGGAGGGATGAGACATCCTCTTGGGGACAGAGGGAGAAGGAATGTGATGTAGAACTGTGGAAAGGTGGACCGGGAGGGGGTAATGACTGACCTGTAAAAATAAATAATAAATAAATAAATAAATAAATAAATAAATAAATAAATGTAATTTAGAAAAAGAAAAGAAGAAACGCAAGCAGTTTGGAGCCACTAGTTGGCATGGTGTTTGTGAATGTATAGTGTCTCTTCAAAGTAGAACTGAGCATTTCAGGAATACGATCAGAGAATAGCAAGAAATGAAAATAATATATAATTTGAAGAATCTATCATAATCTAGCTAGGCCAGGAAAAAGAGTCTATCATAGTGATATCTGAAATCAAGTGCTCTGTCTGCAAGAATGAGTATGATTGGCTCAATGGTGCTGAGAAGCATTTTATTAGTCTTTTACCCAGAAACCTATCATCCAGTAACGGTGTTCTCTCACACTATCTAAACAGTCCCCAAGAACTTGAATGTGTATTTTGCTACTATCATCTTAGCTTTTATTTCCTCACAGTAGCCGATTTCCCTCACCCACTTTTTTCCTGGCTGAAGTGGAAAATTTACAAAATAGCTCATTGGCCCTATTAGGCTGCTTTGCAATTTCCTCACTCGTCACCCTTAAACTGCCAACCTGAACCTTTGGAGCTACAGAGAAATATATCACCAAACTGTTCATACCTTGAGTAAAAAACAGGGATTGGGAGTGTATCTAGCCATTAACTTTGTTTAAACTATTATGCCACTAGTATTGTTTTCTTTATATTTCTTTTAATTATATGCTTATGAGAATATACTAAGGTGGTGAAACTCAATGCCACAGCTTGGATAAACCCCAGCACAGAAGCCTGTGTACTTGTCATGAAAATGTAACTTCACTTCCTTTCTCTTTTTCTGTGTCATATTTCTTCTCTTCTGGTAACCTTTAACTATTTAAATATAAGATAAAATTAGTTATAGTGTTTGTAGAAACTAGTAATTCTTTATCCCTTGATTCAGTAATTTTTATTTGGGAAAGTAATAAATTACAACAGGCATCTGTCAATGTGCTGTTTGGTGTCCATTTCTGGTGGCTGTGATAAACACCATGACCAAAAGCAGCTTGGAGAGCTTACTTGACTTGCTGTGTACCACAGACAATCACTGAATAGAAGACAAAGTAGTAACCTGTAGTCAGGAACTACACCAGAGGCCATGCAGCAACTTTGTTTCTGGCTTGCTCAACTAATTTTCTTACACAAACCAGCCTCAACTACCCACAGTAGATGATACTACCAACAGTGGATGGCACTGCTCAGCATGGGCCTTCTTATACCAATCAGCAATCAAGAAAATATCCCCAGAGACATGTCCACTGGGCAGTCTGGTGGTGGCAATCCTCAATTGAGATTTTTTTCTTCTCAGATGAGAAATAACATGAGAGATAAGTCATCTCTTCTAAGACGAGAGATAAGTTAAGATTAGTGACATATAGAGACATAGTATGCATGATGTGAGATATTAATTTTTGTAAATGGGCTTAGTAGCATATATAATTTTCTAATACATAACTTATCTAGAGAGGGCAAATTGAGCCAAGAGCCAGGGAAAAACAGCAAGACTCTGTTTCAAACACAAAAACCAAATAAGGCTGGAAAGATGGCTCAGCTGTTAAGATCACTTACTACTCTTTCAGAAGACCCAGGTTCAACATCCACACAGCAGTTCACAAATTATACACATAAAATAAAAATAAATGAGTCTTCTTAAAACGTAAAATTTTACCAATGTTTGCATTTTCTAATGTTTGCATTCTTACGGTTTCTTTATCCTATCAATTTTGGATGCATATCTCATGAATGATCAGGACTGATTACTTGTAGGCTCTTATGAATATAGCATCACTGAACATGCTTGAACATTGTCTTTGTGGCAGAAATTTAACTGGTATTCTTTATAACACAAGAAAAGAACTCAAAAAAATTGGAGATATGGCCTCAGCTGAGTACCACTATAGCCTGGACAGTCATAGCAAGTCTGAGATGATCCCAGACACCTAGAAACCCTAGGTTGCCACTAAGATAAGCAAGTAAGTGGGAGAGAGATGAAGAAAGAGAAGCAGAACGGTGTGAGCATCATGAAGAGAAGTAGAACTGGAAACTCCACAGTAATGAGAAACAGCCTGATATGAGTAGCCAGCAATGCTACCTGATATAAGTCCTGGGCCTGTGTTGCTACCAAGGGCCATGTCTGGGTCTGTGATCCTGCAGCACTGGAGGTCTGCTACCTCCAAAGGCCATGTGGATATCCTTTGTCTGAGCCATGTTGATGTCTGAGAACTGTGCAGAACTGGCCCTACTCCTCACTGGCTACAGCAAAAGCATCCCTCCACCCACACACCTCATTTGTGTGGCACAATAGAATTGGTCCTGGTGGCATGGGCACAGGTGAGCTAACCCTGCCATTTGTTTGCCATGTGGTGGTGTAGGTGAGGGAAAGATGTCCTACCCACACTTTTCTCTCTCCACCTGCTGCATGCAGGAGAGCTGTCCCATCACCTCACAGGCTACAGCACTCATAACAACACTCTACACTTCACCAAGGCAGCACAATAGAGGTCTCCCTGGTCACATGGTCACAGAGACCTGGTCACATGGTCTCATGGCCCTGAGGACATGAGAATAGGAAAATGGCCCTGCCCCTCTATGAATTGCTGTAGCACATGAAGGAACCAGTGCTACAGATCCAAAGCTGTGGGATCTTCATTACACAGGGCAACAGCAGAATATCTGAGAGGAATCTTAGTGACTATCCAGTATTGATAGTGTAGCAGAAGCCAGATGCCTCCAACCAGACCAATGTCTCATTGCAATGAACATTTTCAAGTAAACTTGCCTGAACAAAAGGGTATATTGTGTGACACATTATGGCATACTACAACTTTTACATGTTGTTGTTGTTTTGTTTTGTTGTTGTTAGGTTTGGTGGTGGTGGTAGTGGTGGTGGTAGTAGTAGTAGTGGAGGTGGTTTGGGTTGGTTTAGTTTTAGGCTTTGGTGAGTTTGAGGGGTTGTTGCAAGCACAGAGGGTGGGGTTAGGGAAATCAGTGGAATGGGGTTCACGATGTGAAATTCAGAAAAAAATCAATAAAAAGTTTTTTATGGAGACTTAAATTATAGGTAGTGTTAGTTAGTTTGTTAAATTTTCTTTAAAGGTCTATTTCTCAATGTGGAGCCAAGCCAAATTTTAAATTCCTTAAAAATGAGCAGCATGATTATATATCATGATGAGAGTCCTCCACAAATTTCAGCTCCTGCCAATTTTCCAATTGCTAGGAAATTCTTGAGAGTTAACTTGCCTAATAACACGGGACACCACTAAATTTAGTTCAGTTGATCTTTTGGTACACTCTAATTTCTAAAATATTCTTTTAAAAATGTTCATTGTTTCACTAAAATTCAAATTTAACTGAGTGCCCTACATTTTTATTTATTCAATTTAATATCACTGCTGAGGTTACTAGTATGATTTCTGAATCCCAAATTTGTAAAACTTAGCCTCAGATAAATAGCTTGGGACCGTGGAAAGGAATTGGGTAAATTTGCATCTTAGCAAATAGTAGCTCAGCCTAAATTAACTGTGTGTAGAAAAGAATGACCTCCGGAGAAGATAAGTGGACATACAATATCCAGGCTAAGGATCACCAAACACACACTATTTTTAAGATGAAAGAGATTTAGATAAACTGTCTACAGTCTTCATGTATAATTCTCATCTTTATCACAAGACAGACTTCAACTTAAAGAGGTAAAGACAAGGACAGCGAACCCTAAACAGCCAAGTGTAGAAACCAAACTACATCAAGTCAGCCAGAAACTAATTGGATACTTCTCTACTTTAAAATGACATATGGAACAGATACTACCTTAATGCTTGTAGCTGTTGGTGAGGCCTTAGTAGGGATCTTAGGAAATGCATTCATTGCTCTGGTAAACTTCATGGGCTGGATGAAGAGTAGGAAGATTGCCTCTATTGATTTAATCCTCTCAAGTCTGGCCATGTCCAGAATTTGTCTACAGTGTATAATCCTATTAGATTGTATTATATTGGTGCAGTATCCAGACACCTACAACAGAGGTAAAGAAATGAGGACCATTGACTTCTTCTGGACGCTTACCAACCATTTAAGTGTCTGGTTTGCCACCTGCCTCAGCATTTTCTATTTCTTCAAGATAGCAAACTTCTTCCACCCTCTTTTCCTCTGGATAAAGTGGAGAATTGACAAGCTAATTCTCAGGACTCTACTGGCATGCGTGATTCTTTCCCTGTGTTTCAGCCTCCCAGTCACTGAAAATCTGAATGATGATTTCAGACGTTGTGTCAAGACAAAGGAGAGAATAAACTCTACTTTGAGATGCAAAGTAAATAAAGCTGGACATGCTTCTGTCAAGGTAAACCTCAACTTGGTCATGCTGCTCCCCTTTTCTGTGTCCCTGGTCTTATTTCTCCTCTTGATCGTCTCCCTATGGAGACACACCAAGCAAATGCAACTCAATGTAACAGGGTACAAAGATCCCAGCACAACAGCTCATGTGAAAGCCACAAAAGCAGTAGTCTCCTTCCTTGCCCTGTTTGTTGTCTACTGCCTTGCCTTTCTCATAGCCACCTCCAGCTACTTTATGCCAGAGAGTGATTTAGCTGTAATTTGGGGTGAGCTGATAGCTCTAATTTATCCTTCAAGCCATTCCTTTATCCTAATCCTGGGGAACAGTAAACTAAAACAGGCATCTGTGCGGGTGCTTTGTAGAGTAAAGACTTGGTTAAAGGGAAGAAAATATTAGCATCATGGACATATTTGAAGAAAAGCTATCACTTTCTAAGAGAAAGGAAGACAAGATCATTATCCTTCATTTTTACATAAACATTGATCTCATCCAGTGACATCCTTTTAGCAAACTTAAATTGAATCTTGGGAAATCTCATATACAGCAACTTTGCATGTCTCTATCTCTTTTTTTTCTCTCCCGTTCAATACAAGTTGACATAAAAAATAATTTCCAGAACAAATTATAACAAATAGCTACAGAAGAAAGGACATTTTCATAGTCAGTTCTGAATCACTCCTCCAAATGCAAAGCTGCCTCACAAATTCAAAACAATTGTAACAGCATCTCACTGCTGTTTGCATTTGTTGGAAAAGCAGGTGATTTGTTCTTATGCCCTGACTTTGAGTTTTCTTCTTAGGTCATTGAACTATGTTCATGATTAGAGAAGAGTCAAGTACCAAGTGACAATTTTTGTTGTGGAGACAGGTGTTCTTCATGTGATTCTGGCTGGCCTGGAACTTGTTACATAAACTAGTTGGGCATCAAACACACAGAAGTCTGTCTGCCCCACCAGCCAGTTCTACAATTTAAGCCATGCACCACCACAACTGGTTCAAGTGGTATTTTTATCAAATGTTTTAGAAATAAATAATATACTAGAAATTAACACTGAGTGTAAGTGCTGCTTAGGTATATATTATAATTAAATGTTATATTTAGTTAGAAAATTATTTAGGATTATAGATTAATGATGAAAAATACTCTAGGATAAGTTTTATAAAGAAATTTTCTAGAAAAAAAATTCTATTGATTGCATATTGAAACAAATTTCTCCAAAAAGAACACCTACAAATTTGCTCTGAACATCTAGACTGTACCAAGAAGTGATTATGAAAATATCATGACAGGATATGGCCTTTAATATTGAAGATAGAATCATTTATACTAAACTTGGTACGTACCTAAAAGACTATGTCAGTATACCACAAAGATACTTGCACTATCATGTTTATTGCAACACTATTAATAATAGACAAGATATGGCACAAAAACTAGACATTCATCAATAGATGAATCAATAAATAAAATGTACATATCCACAATGAAATTGTATTCAGGCATAAAGAAGAATCTAATTGTGTCATTAGCAAAAATATAAGCAGAATTGAAGGTCATTGTGATCATTGAAATAAGCTAGACCTGGAGAAAGCAAAATCTGTGTATTTTTTTCTGAAGTAGAGAATATAGACTGGGTGGATAGATGGATGGATGGATGGATGGATGGATGGATGGATGATGGATGGATGGATACTGTTATAGTATTTTAAAAAATGGGCTTTTAGGGAGTATGAAGACAGGGAAGATATATAGGAAAGCATAATGGTGGTAAAAGGAAAGACAAATATTACATAGAAACTAGATTAAGAACTGTATGTGTGTGTGTGTGTGTGTGTGTGTGTGTGTGTGTGTGTGTGTGTGTGATAAAAGCAGGAAAGGGACTGCTTAGAGAAAGAAAAGGACAAACAGATGGGGAGGTGAAAGATGAGGGCAATGACAAATAGTAATGATATGAGCAAAGTACCATGATTTACACATATGGCAATGTCATAGAGAAACTCAGAATTTTGTGTGCCTATCAAAATTGGATAACAATTAAAAAACATAACGATTAAAAGGAAAGGGAAAAAAATGAAAGCCCAGGAAAGGAAGGAAAGGAAACAAGGTGAGAGAAATGAAATGGTGAGAAGTGAAGAGAAAAAAAAAAAGAAGTAGAATGAACGTGGCAGGAGATGAAGGATCTCAGCTATAGAGATCCCAATATATTCCCAAAATATACATAATACATATCTGTGATTCCATCACTTGACACGCTGAGAGATGTGAGAGAGGGCAAGTTCACAACCAGTCTGGGATTATCTCAAAAGATAAGAGAGAGCAAGAGTACATAGAAGGGTTTGGAGGGAGGATAGAGAAGAGGGAAATGATGTAATGGTAGTACAATTTAAAAGTTACTTTTAAAAAGCAATGGGACAGGAAAACAATCTAACAAGGAAAGGTGCTTGGTTCACTAGCATAACAACCTGAGTTCATTATAGCTAGGATGAAGTTGGTCTTACTAAGGAAAGGTTACTTCCTCAGTGTGCGAATTGTTATAAATCATGTGGAGATTTTTCTAAAAGAAAGTTAAATGGTAGGTTTGCACAGCTGCTTTTCCTGTAGCAATAAGAATAGTTATTAGTTTTTCTTTATGAGGACTCAGTGAATGGACCACAGAAAGTGCAGTTAAATTTCTTTCTGATTCTGTTCCTTGTATGCTCAGTAGGCAGTCATTCATACCTTGACTACCTTCTGTGATTCATCACAGAAAACACTATGGAAGACAAATAATAATTAAACAGATGTAGGTACAAGCCATAATTACATAACTGAGAGTTGCTAAAGATGAGAAATCATTTTGTATTGAATCAGTATAGATCTACACCCAGAAAATAAAATCAGAGCTGATTGACAACTTGATTAAGCTTGGAATCAACTCATTGGCATGCCTGTGACAGGTCTGAGTGGGTATTTACTAGAGTTAGATGAGAAGAAAAGACACTTCCCAAGAATGAACAACACCTCTGCTGCCAGCCAGAAAAAAAAAAGATCTGAGTGAAAGCTGGTGATGGCTTTGCCTGCTCATCTTCAATATTTGCTAGTGAGTTATTCCACTGCTGATACTTCTCCTGCAATCCTTTCCTGATGTTGAGACCTATACATTTTTTTACCCATTCTTCCAAAGTTAGACTGAGGAAGAGCATCTTTGCAGATATCCTGAAGTTCTTTGATGCCAGATTGACACTGCTGAAGTATCCATTCTCACAGAAAATGAAGCTACTGGGTCCTCTTCCTCACAGTGTGCCAGCAGGTATGGTTGTATGACCTAGTCTACATCAAATAAATCACACCAATGAATCATGTTTATACTATATATGTATTCTACCAGTTCTATCACTCTAACTCTTACTAACACAGGCTGTGGTACCAGAAATGAGGTCACTTCTGGGATAAACTTGTTCATATCGTTCTTATGTTTTTTTTTTTTTAAACAAGTTTGCAGAAGGAATGTGGAAGAATTTGTAACTTTAAAAAAAGCACTCAAATAGTATAAGCAGTGCTTAAAGGATCATTTTAGTGGAAGTTTGGAAGACAAAATGCTGGAAGAAATGAAGACAGTGGAGGCTTGTTTCATCATACTTCAGAGTGAAACAAGTGAGACTGGGTTCGAGTTCATTGACATGATACACTATCAAGAATCTGATTGTCTTCTAGTGTCCTAAGAACTTGAGTAATGGTGAAATGGAAGATTATGATTGAGTCTGTTTGTCCTTGGAAATTTCAAGACAGGATAGCATGCAGGCTGTGTCATAGTTATTAATCACCATTTCATTTAAGATCTCTAATGAAAGAGGGGAAACATTGAGCAGAACAATAAAAAATTGAAATTTGCCAAGAAAATTTATATGTACAAGTGTAAAGATTCAGACAAGGAGAGTGCAGGAGATATATCACTTGATGACACCATGTCCTGTGATTAAAGTCAATGGGAATCTATAATACTCAATTCAGATAGAATGACAAATGGCCCAGATCCTTCAAGAAGGTATGTTTCACAACTCTAGAAATCCAGACGAAGAAGCAAAACCTAGTGAGGCTATTGATTAATATAGAAAAATATAAAATAAATAGATAAAGAAGATAATTACAAATTACAGCTAATGCCATGCGACTAATTTTAAAAAGTAAGAATTATAATTGTTATATTCTGCCATATTTTAAGATTTCATTTATACATGTATACATATACATTAAGCATATTTTCCTCTCTTTCTTTAACATTAAATAGAGCAGTGTAGTAGAACAGATAATATTGGCACTTAAGAGTTGTAAATCTGTATTGTCCAATTGAATTTTTGAAAAATTAATCACTTCTCAAGGGACTTAGCCATTTATTCAAGTGGAACAAGACTGTGTTCTCTGCTATACATTGGACAATTATGCCATGTTAGGCAAAATTATGACCTTGTTATTGTCTTCACTTGGAAATTAACATTGTATTGTATGGCACCATGACATTGTATTGGATGGCACCTTGACAAAGGGTGGACTTATGATGGCTATCTTGGTAAATGTGAATGTGTATGGAATCAACTAAAAGAAATCCCTGGAGTAGGGACTAGAAGGGTAGAATGCTATAAGAATTAACAGAAAAAGTATGGTAGTTGGAATAAGAATGCACCCATGGGTTTATATATGTAAATGCTTAGGGAGTGGCACTATTTCAAAAGATTAGGAAGTGTGGCCTTTTTGTGTCATTGAGAGTGGGCTTTGGAGTTTCAAAAGCCAAAACCAGATCCAGTGACTTTCTTCGTGCTGTCCATGGATCAAGATGTAGACTCTCAGCTCCTTCTCCATCACCATGTTTGCCTGCATGCATGCTTCTCACTATCACAATGATGAACAGAGCTTTGGAAACTGTAAGCAAACCTTGATTAAATAGTTTCCTTTAAAAGAGTTGCTGTGGTCATTGTGTTTCTTCACAGCAGTAAAACACTAAGACAGAGTTAGGACATTTCTCAGAATAGACAGTAACTTCCACTGGCAGTCAAGACAGAAAGATGATTGAAGGAAACTCACTGCTGCATTTGCCTACCAGCCTTTGCTGTCACAATCCTTCAATGATACTACAACCAGTTTGGTTGGTTTTTTTTGTCTTTTGCTTTTTGGATTGTTTTTGATAGAGGAAAATTTTTTTGGTTGGTTTTGGAGTTTGTTTGTTTGTTTGTTTGTTGTTGCCTTCCAATATGAATTCAAGACTAGGGTACATCAGGCATCCTTCAGGCTTTCCGTTATTGACTGTAACTGTGATGGAGTCCAGACTCACAGACTTAGCAGCTTCTAGGTTCTCAGCCTCTCCAGTATTCAGACAGCAGTTGTTGGACTGTCCAGTCTATATCATGGAAACCAAAGTAATAAATTGCCTTTTGCTGTATATTCTTTTTAATGGTTCATTCGTCTACAGAACCCTGCTAGTACAGACCAAAATTTCAAACAATTAA
Organism: Grammomys surdaster; assembly: GCF_004785775.1. Taxonomy (NCBI): domain Eukaryota; kingdom Metazoa; phylum Chordata; class Mammalia; order Rodentia; family Muridae; genus Grammomys; species Grammomys surdaster. Next base: position 10,161,914 of record NW_021604792.1, read on the forward strand.
CATAAAATGCTCTGGAGAAATAACAATAACAACAAATTACAACAGAATAAGTACAAAGACCTCCAGGATAAAATGTTCACTGTGTTCTATTTCCCATGTATATTTTCTCTAATACTTTGGGCTTTATTTATTTTCTGTGAAGTCATGTACTCCCTACCTACTATGCACCTACTTACAAGCAACAAGGCTTTCTCTCTTCACCATATTCTTGCTCTAGTCAGCTGCAAAGATTTACAGTTTGATGCCCTACAATTACTTTTTTTAATCTAATAAAATTGTCCTCAAGCCATTTCTAAGTTTTTTCTTAAATTATTTTGTTGGCAAGACTAAGAAACTTGAGATAACCCATTTCCCCAAGAACAATCCGCACCATAGGGGAGGGTCCCCAACTTTAGTTACAAAAATCTGTATATATTTGAATTCTTCCTGAAGAAGTTATTGCCTAGTAAGGGATAGATGATTAGATATATAGTCAATTTAATTATTCTACTCTTAATCAGATATTGGCTATGACTGTGGTTGCAATGTCTATTTTATAATCTATCACATTTTCATTTCATAAGACAAAACATATAAAGATATCCAACTATGAAATTTTATTCCAAGTTATTCATTTCTATGGGTATGAGATAATTCTATCTGAGATCAGGAAGATACCCAATCAGTTAGAATTATATAATTAAGCTTTTATAGACAAATGTATGCAGATCAACATGGTTTTTATTGTCTTTTTATTATTTGTTTTTATTTTTATTTATGCATATACATATGTATCTGTATATATACACATGAGAGCAAGTATCCATGAGGGATGGAAGATAGTATTTGATCCACTGGAACAAGGTGGTTGGGAGCCACCTGACATGGTTACTGGAAACCAAACTTGGGTTCTCTGCAAAAGCAATGGATGCCCTTAACCTTTGAATCATCTCTAAGGGCCCTGAGTCTTAGGTGTTTCTAAATAATCCCTCTGGCAGAGACCTCTTGACAGTACTGGGAATAAAAAGCTTTATTATTGGTATTAGGAATATGAGACTCAATAGAAGACAGTGCTTAGACACAATTATGACAGCACTAAGAAAGAGAAAGAAGGTGTTTTAGCTACATGTACTGGCACTCACTTGTAACCCTAGCACTTGAAAAGCAGGAAGTTCATAAGTTCAAGATAACCCTTGGCTACATATCAAGTTCAGGATTGCCTGGGTTATATAGGGCCCTGTCTCAGAAAGAATTATTGTGTTACTAACAAGAGGTAAGAGGTAGTGTCTGGAGTGGGAGAAAATGTGCTCACAGAGAGCTGTCATGTGATCTAGACTATGGAGGATCAGGGAAAATCAAAAACTAATACACAGATAATTTTACACACACACACACACACACACACACACACACACACATCTTGCTGCTTGAGTAAGGATCAAGAAACATGGACCAGAAATGAAAATCAGTTCCATACTGGTAAAGAGCTGTGAACAACAGATTGAGTTGAAGTGTGTTCTTCATTTTATTGACAATGAGAAGATTGTTGAAGTAGTGTGGTCAGACATTTTTGCCAGCATTTCAAACTGGCATATGAACTTGGTGGCACTGTAAAGTTGTGCATAAAGAACAATAGAATCTCTGGATTGAAATTTTGGTTTTGGGGCTGGAGAGATGGCTCAGTGGTTAAGAGCACTGACTGCTCTTCCAGAGGTCCTGAGTTCAATTCCCAGCAACCACATGGTGACTCACAACCATCTGCAATACAATCTGATGCCCTCTTCTGTTGTGTCTGAAGAGAGCAATCGTGTACTCACATACATAAAATAAATAAATAAATCTTAAAAAAAGAAAAAGAAAAAAGAAAACTTTTTTTTAATACAAGCGGACTGCAAGTTTCTCTGTGGTAATAAAAGATAGCTCAATGTGAGGAGAAAAGAGATGGAAAATAGAACTCCTGGCAGATGAAAGAATTGGAAGATGATCAACTTTAAGAAAGCAAAGTCAGTAGTTAGGATCTTGCGAAGAAATATGTGATGTGAAAAGGTTTGTTTGTGAATGTCCTGCCTGTTCTCCAGCCTTATGCTACTGAAGGCAGTGTTGATTTGGATAAGACTTTCACTATGTAATCCTCATTGTTCAAATAGTAAGTCACTACATAGGAAATTAATATCCATTATTTTTTGTCTGAGGTTGCAAAGTTTATTGAGTTTTATTTTTACTTGCTTTCTGCAGTTTCTGGACTTTAGATGAATGTTTTCATAATTGGGAAATATCAAGAGTATAGGCTCCTAGCCTTCTTGCAACATATGCAATCAACTTTTTTCTTTCATTCTCCCCTAAGCCAGTTTTCATATGTGCCTATACTCCAGTTTACGTGTTTCATACATTTTGCATCATGCAACTCCCACAGGGCTACCTGCAGAGTGAACAGAGTTGACCACGGTAGAAATAGCCAGGTAGTCAAACTGCTCTGCTCAGATCAATAACACTAACACTGAAAGTGAGATGTTTAGGATCTTGGTGGAGGCCACTGAAGTCTTCAGTTTTATCTTCTACATTCTGGCCCACCTGTACTACACATGTTTCTGCAGTAAGGAAAGTGAAGAAGGTCTAGGAGGAGCACAGTCTTACCTTGACTGTATTGAGACCACCAGTTGCAAGAGGCTTGGATCTAGTCAACTTGTTCTCTCTCTTTCTCCCTCCCTTCCTCCCTCTTTCTTTCCTTCCTTCATCCCCCTCTCTCTCTTTTACCCTCCTAAGTGAATTTTCTCTCATAACTTTTTCTAAGGTGCTAAAACCAAGTTCCTCAAACTGGAGTGGAGGAGAAGATGCTCCAACCACACAAATATGTTGTATGTTTTCTGTAACAGTTCTGGATGCTAGAATTGCAAATTGTAAATAGGGCTCGCTAATTCTCTCTGAGAGGTGTAAGCAAGACTCTGTTGAAGGCTTATCCCTCTACTCTGGTTAACGTTGGGACTCTCTTAAATCCAAGATACCCAATGATATGGAACAATACTTGAGCATTGAAATATTGTCAGTGAAGCTTGCAATGTAATTTTCTGTTTGAACTAAGAAAAGCTTATATATTGATAATTTGGTCATTGATTTCAAGAATATTATTCTTTGCTTTCAAACACATGTTAAGGCACCACCAAACTCCTAACATCTATGTGCTTGTAAAACTCCAGAGAACAGACCAGGATGGAGAACCATAATCCTAGAAGGAAGACAGAAGCCAAGGTATTTATGCTGATGATTTTATTGACGCTTTGAACTTGAAGAAAGGAAAAGCCAAGTGGTTTAATCCCGGGAGAATTGTTGAACAATCTCTGAAATAAAGAGAAAGACTTTAGAAGTCAAATAGTCCTATACCTTCAACATCTAGTAATCATGATGGTCCATGCTTGTAGCACTCAGAATAGTAAGGCAGGAGGATCACTAAATGTGAGGCAAACTTGGGCTGCATAGTGAATTCCCAGCCAGCCTGGCCTATAAATTGAAGCTCTGTCTCAATAAAAATAAAGAAGAAAAAAAGAAAAAAAGGAAGGAAGGAAAGAAAGAAGGAAGGAAGAAAATATTAAGGAAGAGAAAAAGCAGGTAGAAGAGAGAGACGAGGGAAAGGGAGAGGATAGGAGAAGGAGCAGAGAACGGAGAAGAAAGAGAAGGGGAGATGATAAAACAGAAAAAATTTAGGAACACATTTAACTAATCTGATGATGAGAGAAATTCAGACAGGACAGAGGAAGCACTTGCTGCTGTGAGAAGGAAGAAGGGCTTTCTATATGTAGATGTGAGGTGGTGAGGAGAGTGGCAAGAACCGAGCTGGGAAAGAGTGTTGGAGAGAAAAAGAAGGTGCAAAACTCAGAGAAATGAGAAAAACTGGTGAATTGAAAGAGAACTTTACTAAATGATCGGTTTACTAATTTAATTAGCCCTGACAGAATCATTGGAGCCCATCATTAGTTGGTTCTCCTTTTCTTTGGTCATTGGGACTGCTGTTGTACTGACCCTGCTGGGTTCTCTGGCCACCTTTTCCACGCTTCGTTTTCTGGCCACCTTTTTCTTTCTGGCTACCTTTTCCATTCTGGTCTTTCTGGCGTCCTTTTCCTTTCTGGCCTTTTTGAACACTGCGACCACGACCTCCTTGGCCACCTCCTCCTGGTTGATTTCCACTCTGAGGATCCTGGCCTCCCAACATGTCACCACCAGAGTTTCGATTACGACGTTGGCCATTCTTTTCTCTCTTGGACTTGATGGTTGCCCTACCATGATGATTTCGTTCATCTTGATAATGGTTCTTTATTTCATCTAGTGCTGCGTGTAGATCACCATCTTGCAGAGAGAGAACACACATCCCGAAAATCAAAAACAGGGAAAGTATCATCATGAACATAACAAGTTAACAATACAGTCTATCATACAATTTAGAGAGAAGTTGTTTTACTGTGGTAGATGGTATTAGATACTGTCTAGGTCCAATATCTACAAGAAGAGGGACAAAGGGATCTAGCTTGGGTGTGTATAATTATTTAGTGAGGATCCTTTTGCTTCTCTGTCCCAAATTTACCCTCCCCCATCTTTTGATACACCTGCTCTTTTTATATAGCACCATCTATCCAAAACATGGACTTTGTATGATACATATGAAAGTGCCCGTGTTTCATCATATTTCTCAGTGACTAAGAGAAATCCTAATATAAAAATATTGTTACACAACATGTTTGTTGCTTGAAGGATGGGTAGGAAATCAATTTGCTATGCATAATATCTTTTACACACTGATACTAACTCACATTTTCAGCTCCTCTTACTTACAACAACTATATGACTTTTTAACCTTCTAAGACTAAAATGAAAGCATAGATTTAACTGTGGGTTATACTATCTTTTGTGTGAGGTCTTTTTCTTTACTCCTGTACTCTGATATCTATCATTCTCTATGCCTAATTCCTTAACAGTGAATGGTTATGTGCAAGCTTCACCATCTATTAGATTCCAAGTGCCTAATGTATACTAACCATGCCCCATTTAGCTGTTACAAGGGGAAATAATCAGAATGTTTCTTTCTGGAAACCTGACATGAGTCTGTCATCACAAAGATAGTCAAGGCAAGGAGTGGGGGAAGGGCTGTTTCTTCATCCTTCTCATTTTGCTGTTCTTATAATTTTTGTTATGCCTCTTCTGATTTTTGAGCCTTTTTACAACGTAATAACTAAGTAGTAGAATAGTGAGGAAAGGAAAATTTTAAGGTTAGGCTTGAGGTTTTTTTAATCTAATAAATTAGAGGGATTTTATACTAGATCAGAGAGCCAGAAACTGTTAGACATTGTTCAGAATAACTCCAAATAACTTAATTGAAGTTGAAATGTCTCACGGTGGTGGTTGTTGTCTTCAGCTTCAAGGACTTCTGCGAAGAAAGAACAATACACAAACACAAAGAAGTTGAAAATTACATTACAAACTGGGTGGAAAGATCATTAACAAGTCAAGAAACATATTTAAGACAAATTTCTACATGGCTTTCAAGGGTTTTGCTTGCTGTCGTGGATTTAACCTAGAGTTTAATGCACAATAGGCAAGTGCTCTACCACTGGCCCAAATCTCCTTTACTTTTCAGTTGCTAAATTGTCTGGACTAGACTCCAACTCACTCTATAGCCCAGGTAGGTATTAGAACTTTGAACCATCTGCCTCTCTCTTCTAAGTAAAGAATAAAAACTTGTTCATTACTTCCTCTTTCTTGATTCTCCTATGTCTTTGGTGGAATATTTAATGATTGGATAACTATAATATTAAAGTAAATTCCATATATATTCACTATATAAATGAAGTATATATTGTTCTGGTATTATATCAACTTAACACAGATAAAGTCATCTGAGAGAAATGATCCTCAATTGAAAAAAAAATGCCTCCATAGGACCCTGCTATAGGCAGGCAAGCTCACATGGCATTTTCTTAATTAGTGATCGATTTGGAATAGTTTAGCCAATGGTGGGTAATGTACCCTTGGACATCTGGTCATGTGGTATATAAGAAAGCAGACTGAGAAGGCTTTAAGGAGCAAGCAAGTAAGTATCCTCAGCCTCAGGATTACTGCCTGCACTTAGGTTCTTGCCCTGCTAGAGTTCCTACCTTGACTTCCCCCTGTAATGGACTGTTACCTGGAAGTATACATGAAATAAATTCTTCCTCGCCACAAGAAACTTCTATTACTCCATTGTTGACCTTGGTCTATCGGACTATTTAGAGCAAAGTGTTTACAAATGAATGATGTACATGTGTTCTACTGATATCCAGACACTTATCTCACCGACACAAGAGGCACAATATGAAAGGCTGGCTTGTGTTTAATACCATGACTGAGGACTACTAAAATACTCAGAGTTTTTGCTCTTTTGCTTTTTGAAACTTCCTAAGCCCAATTTTTAGAACTTCTAAATGACAAAAAGATAAGCAAAACTATTATTGATAATTTAATAGTTTAATAATAATAATTTATATTATACATAAATTATACTATATAATAATATAATATAATTATATAATTATATATACTATTATAGATAATTTAATAGTTTAATAAAGATAATTAAATTATTATATGTTCTGAAGGAAAATGAAGCATAGCCTTAAATGAAGACTGACCTTGCTCTTGAAAGGAATTTTCATCATCTAGGATTTAAAAAGAGAAATATAATAAATTTATTATTTGATTCAATATATTCCAACAGTTCACTAGTATAAGTCAAAAGACATTATGAAAAAACTTAAGAAACTACTAGGGAAATATATATATATATATATATATATATATATATACATATATATATATATATATATATAATTTAGAGCATCCATATATGGAGCTCCATATATATATGGAGCAAGCAAGTAAGTATCCTCAGCCTCAGGATTACTTGTTTCAAAAAGCAAAAGAGCAAAAACTCTGAGTATTTTAGTAGTCTTCAGTCATGGTATTAAACACAAGCCAGCCTTTCATATTGTGTCTCTTGTGTCGGTGAGATAAGTGTCTGGATATCAGTAGAACACACTTAGATTCTTGCCCTGCTAGAGTTCCTGCCTTGACTTCCCTCTGTAATGGACTGTTACCTGGAAGCATACATGAAATAAATTCTTTCCTCTCCACAAGAAACTTCTATTATTCCATTGTTGACCTTGGTCTATGGGACTATTTAGAGCAAAGATACTACTTAGGGAAATATATATATATATACCCAAAGTAGAAGCCTAGTCTCTATTAAGGACTGAAAATTAATAAGAGGAAATCGAGCAATCAATTGATTTTCTTCCTTTACAGTGTAGCACCATGCTTGATGATGTGACTCCCTGAACAATTACAACTTGAGAATCAAACCATCCATGGCCTTGCAACTCATCATTTACATTAGCAAGACTTTACTACCCACATAGCTTTTTCCCAGAAGACAAAACTTCCCAAACAATGATTGCTTATTTCAGGGAGTTATCCAAAACCCCTTTAACTAAATACAAGTCTTTTCAATTTTCTACTGCCATAATTGTTTATTCCCTATGATGCCTTTTATAGCTATCCATAGCCTCCATCATAAGTTATATATTCTACTCATTCTTAAAGAAGAACTCATTCCACCAACCACACCTCAGAGCTTTATTTTTTGAATATTCCAATTTTGCCTTTTGCTCTTACCCAAGGTATTAAAGGAAAGTGGTACTTTCTTTCATCACATTAACAAGAAATTCATTTTTGTTCATTAACATATTGTTTTGAGTATCTTGAGATACTCAAATTTTGCTAACCTTCTAAGCTAGATTTTCATTCAGAAGTTGCTCAGATTTTGGTAAATAAATATTCTAACTGGAATTCTGTACTTCACTGAACTGTAATACTCTGCATGGAAAGCAAATAGCATTGTGAATCAGTAGAAGAATCAGTAAATGAAATTTTTATTAAACATGAAGATTCAATAAAAATTCTCAATAATTCTAAATGTTCAAGTGTTTGTTAGCAAGGAAACAAAATATCCAGGTGAATTATGTTTCTACCCTATTCCCACAGAGAATTGGTGTGGAAAATCTATGCACATTCAAATAGTAAATGTTACACTATGAAGATACTAGTTTAGAACATATACTGACAGTTTCAGACACATATTTTTGTCATCAGTAAAAGAATGATATAGATACTAATATAGCCTCCCCTTTGATTGGCTGATTCTCTGGATATTTAACTGATTTCTTAAAAAAAAAAAAATAAAGACTGGCCCAACCCTACTCTTTTCTATAAATTTCAACCTAATTTTCTCTATTACCTTCATTGGCTGTTTGAGCTGAGGTCAGGGCCAGCAGGGCTATTGAGAGCAGGACCAGAAGAATCCTAGAGGCAGCCATGGTGTCTCTCTCCCTTGGTACTAGCAGAACTTCAGACACAGCTTTTATGAGACCCAGAAAACAATGTTACCTTGAAGACCATAGGATGGGCACTTCCCACCCATATCTAATTTGTTATTTGAACCTCAGCCAGACAAGGTAGATTAAAGAACAGTATGTGTTCTTCAAAGGGAACAAAGAATTTTTACAAGTTCTTTGAAACAATGGCTTATTATCCTCATTTATTAATTCTAAGTATAACTAATTGTCTTCTACATTTAACATTCCACCTAGAACTGTGCTTCTCTGTTTTCTTATAGGATTCAACACTGTTCTGACTTTCTGCTCTGTCACTTCAGACACTTTCCTATAGAATGAGCCAACAAAGTCACAAGGAAAACAGACTTAAAAAAAAAAACAAAAGCACAATAATAGGAAAAAAACATAGGTCAAGAAAATCTAGTATAAGTTATCTTACAAAGCTTGGAAAAATATCAAGAATAGTTGCCAACAAAAGAACAAACCCAACGTTTCAATATTTCAAAGACAATGATTACATAGGATTGAGATATTGAATTGAATGCACTATCAAATCTTAACACAAAATAATCAGAATAATAGCTGGGTTGAAATCCAATATCCAATATGAAAATCCAATATGAAAGGTGTTCAGCTTGGAAAGAGATGGCAATTAGTTACACCTGTCACTACAATATCAAACAAAAAGGTATGTTGTTTGAGTCCTTTTGGAAGGTGAAGCTATCAACTAAGGGAAAGAGGATATTTTGTTGGTAATATAAAAATAATTCCATAAAATAATTAAAATTGTCTTACATTATTTTAATTTATTTTAAATTGCCTTAATTTTTTAAATACCTTAGAATACTATAAATAAACTTAATAAAATCACTAATGTTTCAAATAATGAATTTGGATTCTCCATTAAAATGTGCTATGAGTCACTTTCATCCACAGGAATAACTGATAGGTATCTTTATTGTTTATCTGCCCATAATTTCTTTTTTTCTTTCTAGAGAAATGTGCTTTCTTGTTGGCTTTTTCTCCTTAAAAAAAAAAAAAAGATATCACTGCCTCTCCACTTACCCTTGAATATAGTATTTTAATCTTGCTTTTTTTATGACACTTCATTTTTTTTCATTTATCCAAACTTAATTTTTACATCTCTGCTTCCTTCTTTTGCTTTATTCTCCATATGAAGCACTCAATAGATAATAGAATAATAGTCTTCTTGATATGTAGATAGATAAGAGATAGACATCATATAAATGGATAGACAGATGGTAGACAGATAGATGACAGATACATACATACATACATACATAGATCTAAAGATATATACATACATATATACATAGATAGATATAGATAATAGGCAGATAAGTACATAGACAACTAAATACATTATAATATATATGATATACTTAATGTGTCTATTTATGTCCAGAAAGTTGCTTTCATTATTGTGTTATGAGTATATTTACCTCGTGTGTGTGTGTGTGTGTGTGTGTGTACACACGTGTGCATGCATGCGCGTGCATGTGTGTATATGTGTACCTATATCAGACACTGGTGTCAGAAAATATTTGAAATTATAGACAAATTGTTAATTTGTTTCCTTTTTTGTAAGTGAGACTGTGGTGGTCAGACTTTTTTCTTTTATACTTCTCTGTTAATTAAATTTTTATGATGATGACTTCTTACATTTGAAACAAAATGTTTATGTAAGGGAGAATGGCCTTGTTGGGCATAGGTGGGAAAGGAGAGCCTTGGTCCCAGGAAGGCTGGATGTCCCAGTGTGGGGGAATTGAGGGTGGGTAGGTGGGAATGGGTGGGTGTCTGGGGGCACATCCTCATAGAAGCAGGAGGAGAGGGGATGGAATAGGGGGTCCCTAGGGGGGAATGGGGAAAGGAGATAACATCTGATATGTAAATAAAATATTCAATTTTTAAAAAAGGAAAAAATGTCAATAAAAATGAAGACCCTTGTCGGCCAATTCTCATCTGATACATTGAGAGGGAAATGTTACAATTTTCCCCAGCCTCAACTTCTCCCTTCATCCTTTGCTTCTTCCAGCTTACATATTGGCCTTTAGCCATGACCTTGCTCCAGGTCACAACTGGCACATCACTTTCCATTATCCAATAATTAATGTCTTCAACCCTCAACTCTATTTTTCCTATGAGATTATGTCCTTCACTATAATTCCTTAATTATAGACCTTCCTTCCAAATATTATGCTTTTACCCTCAGTGTTCCTATGCCCAACATTGAGAACAATAATATTTTGTGATTAACTCTTCTGGATCCCTGTTTACATGTACAAAATATTGTATCTTTGGAGTTATTCAATTTTTAACTAACTGTAAACCTTGTAAAGCAGGTTAATGTTTTAAGTAAAGAAATAAAGGTGTAGATTATATTTGTCTGGGAATTTTTACGAGATGAGATTTTATTTGGTCCATTTTTATGTATGTATTTATCTTTGTTTTATGCATAACGGTGTTTTGCCGGCATGTGCGATTGTGCACCACATTCACGTAATACCATTGGTGGCCTGATGTTCCCACTGGATCTTCATTGGATCCTCTGGAATTGGAGTTAGAGATGGTTAGACATCATATGGGTGCTGAGGACTAAGGCCGGGTCCTCTGCAAAGGCAGAAAGTGCTCATAACTTCTAAGCCATATCTACTGCTCTTGTCTTGGTTCTTTGGTTAGGCAAAATTTGTGAGTTTAACCCTACATTATACCATACAGCATTATTTGTTTATCCTTGTTCTATTATGCTAACTAGCAATTTTTGATCATTGGTCTTGGAACACAGAACATAGAAACACTATCTTTACCTTGGGTTTGGTATCTACTTTTGAATCATTAATTGTTTCTAGTTTTTGGGCTTGTTAAAAATATTTTGTAAGAAATATCAGTTTTCCAGTACTCTGGGCAAGTGTCAGTACAACCATCTAAAGTTAAATGACAGTTCATACATGCATAGCTTGATAAGAAATGCATTGCAATAGAAATCAGTGTCAATTGGACGCAGCAGAAAGCAGAAAGGAAGACTCATCTAGATCTCAAATCCAATGTTCATGTCAGGTCTTAGATTTCTAAGAATTTTTTAAATACATATTATTCCCAAATTCTATTTCTTAAAGATATGTTGGTCTATGCTTGCTTTTTTGGCATAAAATTTTCTTAATAATTTATTTTTATTTTCATATTATATGAATATATTAATATTAAATATTTTATTAGATAATAAAGTATATATAAATATATAATAAAATAAATTTAATTAATATATGATACATATAACATTTATGATATATAAATATATTATAATAAATAATATTGATTTTTTCTAAATTTGAGTAGATTAAATTTTCTGTAAAAACATTGTATGACTAAATAATTTAATGAAAATAAAAGTTTACCATAGGATGGCTACAAAACTAAAATTAAATGAAGCATGTTTAGATTTATGGACACACCAAGTTTAAAAGACAAGAAATGGAAAGACACATTTCACGTAAATGGTAACCCAAAGAGACAGAATGGCATGTTAAGTGATAAAACAAGCCTTCAAAAGTCTGAGAAGAGTGATTTCTACACAACAATGAAGCAGAAGGGAAGTGGAAATGTTTAAAAATGACATTTAATAACCCACTTTTGAACAAGGTGGAACTTTGTTCAAAAATTGTAACTTAACATTTTGATTCTAGAAAGGCATACCAAGAGAGCTTCCTGATAAATATGCAAATTTTACAAAGAAGGAAATGTTAAGGGGTATACACCAGAGAGGACTACTTGGACACAGGTTTAAACCAATAGAATGCCATTACTAGCTGATCTGAAACTAAACTGTGTATTCAGGATTTCATTGTAACTCCAAGCCTTTCTCAGGATGAGCTCTTAAGCATAGAATCCACGTCCTAAGTGGATATACTTCTGTTAACAAGAGCAGTTACGCAGACATAGAACTACAAAAGCCAAAAGGCAAGGTTAGTACACTTAAAGACTTTCCAAAAATTATGGATTTTGATTGATTAGGCCTGTGTTTTCAGTTTGGCAGATGGTACTTCTATGTGCTGAGTTTTATAACCTTAATGTTACTTCCATCATGGAGTCTGTTGTACTAAGGTCTGGGGGCCAACCTCTGACACTATTAATGTTACTCTGCTATGCTTGCAGATAGTAGCCTAAAATAATTATCTCCTAAGAGGCTTCATCCAGAAGCAGATGAGATCAGATGCAGAAACCCACACCCGAACATCAGGTGGAGCTCAAGAAGTCTTGAGAATGAGTAAAGAATAGAAGTTTGCAAGCTGGAGGGGTTAAGGATACCACAGGAAGACCTACAGTGTCAGGAGCCATCTAGGGGAAACTAAAGCTAGCAGGTGACTTTTCTGGAGATGGTCCATCATTTTTGCATGGCCTATGATGGGTGAGCTTTGAGAGGCAAGAACCCAAGAAACTTCATCCCAGGATTGCCTCTTATATCTGGTATGCCTTTTCCTGTCATTATTACATAATCTGATGATTCCTGGGCATTAGTCTACCCTATTAGGGAAATTTTCTGCAGATCAACAAAGATATGCCATCATGTAGTAATGCTGTATAGTCAAATTAATGATTTTATAATTCCTGATAATGATTTTATAGAATTCCTGATTTGATTAAAATAATTTTAGTAAGAAAGTTTTAACAGATGTTTTAGCTGCTTTGCCAGAAAGATATAATAAACTTAAAATCAAGAATAAAATATGCCCACTTCCCAGAGAATAGTAAGTAAAGGTTGTATAATAAGAAATAAAATGAGATTTCATAAATACACCACCAAAATAAATAGGCTTGGTACAAATTTGTGATTAAGTGAAACATTCATTCTAGGTTAGATACAAGGATGAAGCTATAGGTTTGCATTATGATAAAGCAAGGCCCTGTGAAACTGCTGCTTTGAACTTATAATGAGCTTATAGAATGAAACACTGCTTTGAACTTAATTATCAGCAGCCTTCTGTAACTCTCCTTTTATCTAACATTTTATCTATGAGATTTTTTTTAAAGAACTTTTGTCTAAGAGGGTATAAGAAGGCCAGAGAGAAGGAATACAGTGTGGCATCTGGGCCTCTGCACCATCTACCCACCAAATGTATGTATGAGAGACTCTGCCTCATCTACCAGATGTACATATGTATATATCTGTTTGTCTATAAGAGTGTGTGTACCTATCTATCTATCTATCTATCTATCTATCTATCTATCATCTATCTATCTTAAGAGAGACAAGAGGCTATAAGTCAGTCTATTTGTGCCTTCATAGCAAAAATATCAGATAGTGGCCCTCCATGTATCAGTAAACATTCATTTATTATGGTCTTGCAGAGATTTCTGGATCCCTGAAAGCCACCCATTGAAGTCTTGAAAAGTATTAGCAGGGTAGAGCCCAATAAAGCTAGGTCACTATTGTCATGCTCTTGAAGAGACTGCTACTGTTTGCTACTGAAATGTCCTACAAAGGTTCATGTGTTGAATTCTTCACTATCAGTGCAACAGTGTTAAGAAGTATTTGTGCCATCATGTTTGTAATTTCCTAAATCAATCCATTGGTGGCTTACAGTTGAATGGACATTAGGAAGTAATGGATACAATAGGAGGTGGGAATTCATTAGAAAAATTTTATCTGGGACTTTGTCTTTGTAGACTGTTTCTTGTCCTGCTATCTCCTCTGCATTCCTATTTCCATAGAGCAACAGCTTTGTTCACCAAGTTTTGTTCACTCAGGACTTTGCTTATTCACACATCCCTTGACTTCGTATTTAGGTTTGTGGTAGGCTCAAAGCAATGGGTCCATGAGCTGAAACCTGAAACTGTGAAACATAATAAACCCTTTCTCTTTGAAAAAAAAAAAGTGTGTAAGTGCCCTTCCCTCTGCCTTGTTTACCATAATAGACCAAATAATAGGACCTAGGTGGAGTTACCCACCTTGGCTGCACATACAGCCTGCTACAGGAACTTAGAAGAGATTGCCTAGAGATATCTCCGGCTGTGACAAAGGATGGGTTCCTCCACCCATCTCCAGCAGTGACCAAGGAGGTTCTGTCACCCATCTCCAGCTGAAAAAAGAAAGGGTTTCAGTGGGGCTTTCCCTTTAAATTGAGAGCTGAACAATAAACTTTGAGACTTGATCAGAGAACTTTGTCGTGGCTTCATCTCTTCTCGCCCTTCGTCCCTCTCTTCATTTCTAGCTCCCCTTTCAGGGGAACCTGGTTGGTCCATGGACACAGGCGGCTACATGTGTAGGTATATATATATGAATGTAAGTGTGCATAAACACTTGTAGGTTGATGAGACAGGTGGTCAGGTCCGACCAGAATCCCTGTGTGTGTATGAATGTAAGTGTGCCTGTGCATACTGCCTATGGAAAAAAAATTCTTTCTTTTCTTCTCTTTTCTTCCTGGATCATGAAGACTTAACGAGCCCAAGCCTCTAATCTGGACGGGGAAAGAAGGGAAATCAGTGCTTATTGAAGCACAGATAGTAAGAAACAAGTGTGGAGATACCCACATTAAGCTTGAGATGCCTGGGACCCCTGATGACAAGGAAAGAAAAAACCTGCCAGGGATAATGTGTTTCAGAGAGTGAGGCTATGTCCTCTTGTATGAGTACTAAGAGGCTTCAAGGCCTGCTTCTTTGGCGCAAGCACCTTGTGAGGTCATTTCTGCAACTATTCTTAGTACTTATTATTCTTCTTATCTATTTACTGTTCCTTTTCTTTACTCCTTCCTTGATTAAACTGGTATTTGGTGACCTGGCAAGACCTACTAGGAGTCTGCTTGATATCCAGGAACTAGATGTTACTGATAATATTAAAGTGAAAGCTGTTCATGAGTTTAAGAGAAATGTAACTGTAGAGGAAGCTCTACAAACTTGGGAAAATTGTACCTAATGTAAAATTGGATATGGTGATAGTTACAGCATCTTGGGAAAGTTTGATATATTACAATCACTCGCTCAAGGTGAAAATGAAGGTAACCTAGAGCCATGGGCAGAGATGAGTAAATCTGCAGCTGTTCCCTCAGTCTTAGTCTCAATTCTGTATAAGAAATGTATATATTTATTACAAAACTGGAGATGAAATAACATACATATATTTCCCAGAAAGTCAGAAATGGGTTTCTTGGATTCAGGGACGATGGTAGCAGCTCCCTAGGAATTCTGCATACAGGTTAAGTGAGGACATTTTTGTAGACAGACAAACGGGGTCCTGGATGTTTGACCCAACTGAAGATCTTGTGGGATTAGGGTATGGAACCCAGTACTAAAAAGGGATATTGGTGAAGGAACATGCCCTTTGCTATATTTTTAAGATCACCTTGGAGCACATTGCCATGGAACTGTATTCCCCCCAAAAAGAGAGAAGTATCCTCAAGAATAATTAAAATGTCAGCATGCACTTCCTGACATCCACATCAGCGTCTACCTTTGGTGACTGCACGTGGGATGGATACCCAAGTGGAATGGTCTCCAGACGGCCCCTCCTTCAGTTTATATCCCATACTTTGTCTCCATATTTGCTCCCTTGAGAATTTTGCTACACCTTCTAAAAAGAACCAAAGTACCCACAATTAGTCTTCTTTCTTCATGAGCTTCATGTGGTCTGTGAGTTGAATCTTGGGTATTCCAAGCTTCTGGGCTAATATCCAATAATCAGTGAGTGAATACCATGTGTGTTCTTTTGTGATTGAGTTACCTCACTCAGGATATTTTCTAGTTCCATCCATTTACCTAAGAATTTCTTGAATTCATTGCTTTTAATAGCTGAGTAAGACTCCAGTGTGTAAATGTACCACATTTTCTGTATCGATTCCTCTGTTGAAGGACATATGGGTTCTTTCCAGCTTCTGGCTATTATAAATAAAGCTGCTATGAACATAGTGGAGCATATGTCTTTGTGTCCTTTGAGGTCTGCCAGAGCTTGACATATTCAGAGGCAGATGCTTACAGCTAACCATTGAACTGATCAAGGGGTTCCCAATGGAGGAGTAAGAGAGAAGACTGAAGGAGCAGAAAGGGTTGAGGCCTCATGAGGAGAGCAACAATACCAACCAACCAGAGCTCCCAGGGCCTAAACCACCAGCCTAGGAGCACTTAGGGAGGGACCCATGGCTCTAGCTGTATATGTAAGGGAGGATGGTCCTGTCCAGCATATGTCAGAGAGGAGATCCTTGGTCCTATGAAGGCTGGACGCTGTGTGTGTGTGGGGGGGGGGGAATTTGAGGGTACAGAGGTGGGAGTGGGGGGTGGGGGTGGGCACTTCCTCATAGAAGCAGGAAGAGAGGGGATGGGATAAGGGGTTCCTGGGTGGGGGGGCAGGGGGGATGGGGTAAGGGGATAACATCTGAAATGTAAATAAAATAACCAATAAAAAAAACAAATAATTAAAGTGTAGAAAATTAGAACAGCCAGGAGAATTAAATATATGGAGTACAGGTCAGGCTCAGGAATAACTACAAAGACTGCAGGGTCAGCAGTATGACCTCATGTTTGCCCTTTTATGAAACTATACCATCTCACACATGTCTGAAAGATATGGACTTTGTAACCACAATACTGCTGCACTCAACCTGGTGGTCTAGAGATATACAAAATTGTGCTTGCTACAAAACTTTTACGTTTGAGATTTTATAGTTCCATTTTTCAGTTATAAATCTGTACTACTCTGAAACACAAGAAAATGTTGGCACAGGAAAATAGAGATGCATTTACCTACTATGAACTGTGTAACCCAACTTCATTGTATGATTTCAATAAAAGATTGGGGCTGAGTAAAGTCTATAGAACACTCTAACTCTCGAGTTCAAGAGCCCTCCCTGCAAGAGCAGCCTGTCAGCTTGAACATCGATTGTATGTTTTCTTACTCACCTACCAGATATCCCTAGTCCTTGACGAACCCTGACTCGTGTCGAGGCTGGACCCAGGCAAACCAGCTCTTATTAAAGCACAAATACTAAGCGTATTACAGAGTAAGAAAACAGCACTTATTAAAGCACAAATAATAAGAAACTGGTGCTTAATAAGCAAATAATAAGATTATAAGACCAGGGATCATTAGTCTTTAGCCTTCATCCCGTGCTGTGTCCCACCCAGTCCCATTCCCTAAAGACTAGGACAGGACACCAACACTACAGAGTCAATTAACTTGGGCCCATGGGACCTTACAGAGACTGAACCACCACCCAAAGAATATGCCTGGGCTGGACCTAGGCTCTCTACACATTTGTAGCAGATGTGCATCTTGGTCTTCATGTAGGACCCCTAAAAATTGGAACAGGGGCTATATCCGACTCTGCTGCCTGCCATTGGATCTCCTCCCCTAGGAACTGTCCTGCTGGAACTAGATGTCCCAGGGTGTGGTGGTATCCAAGTGGGGTTTTGCCTTCTCTAAAGACAATGGGAGGAGGTAGTGAGCAGAGAGATTGTAAGGGGAGGATTTGGAGGAGAGGAAGAAGAAGGAGTTGTGATCACATTGTAAAGTGAATTAAAAATACATAAATTATTGAAGAAAAACAACAACAACAACAAAAGAAGTTAGAGAAGGGAGAGAAGGAGTCAGGTGATGGTCAGGGAAAGTCCAAAAACCCAAAATGCATAGACAAAAGCCCAAAAGTTAGAGATAAAGGACATGATTGTGACAATCCTCTCAGCGTTGCTAGAACTGTGTCAAGCAGCAGTGCTGGCTTCATGACTCTATTTCCAGTGGATATGGCTGTTCCAAATAAATACCTTTTAAAGCCTAGTAATATTTTTATTACATTTATTTCTTTTGTGTGTGTGCATATGTCCACAGGTGCATGTGCTTCCAGATGTGCCCATGGCACGGCACAGACTGTTTCCCTCTCTGGGTTCCATCACAGGCACCTTACAAACCTTTTGGCCCTCAAATGCATTCCGCACACAGGGCACCAAAATGAATGGATTATGCTATTGGCTCCAACTGATGCCATCTGTCCCAGACAACAAACAAGTACTATGACATCATTATTTATCAATCAATATCCATACATGAATATTCATTTTATAAGATTTCTTTTTCAAAAACCTATGTATTTACTGCTTTCAGCAAATGCTTATGAGAACATCCATGCATTACTCTAAGTCGGGGACATAGGAGTACACAATTTAAGATTTCAATGATGTATTAGCTTAAGTTATAACAATTGACTACAAGGGAATTCCAAGGCAAGTAAGCTTGATCGTTACATTGCTCTCCTAAAGGCAGGCTAAACACACAGGCTGAGAACACAATAGGACAGCATCTTAAGTGACCTCAAGACATATTATTAATTCTATCTGTGAGGTTCAGTAAAAGTTCCACTCTCCCAGAATTTAGGAGATATTTTCAAAATGTTGCCTTGCTGCATACAAGCACTTAAATAAGAAAACCTGCATTAATGCAGGTATGCTGTCTGAGAACACATGCCAGTAACAGAACAACAACCTAGCTTACATGGGTCCCTAAAATCCAGCAACAGGTTATCAATGTAATAAAACAAAAAATAAGCTCACAGACACACACACATGTGATGTTTGATAACAGTGCTAGTGTTTGGGTGAGTGGAAGCTTGTAGCTTGTTAATACATCTCAAAGGTTTCATGTGATAATCACAAAAGATATCATGTCACACAAACAGGATGATGAATGGTTTCTAATCGGACTACATAAACTTTGTGATAATGCATTCTGGATCTGTACCATTCCAACTTTTTGACAATCATTGAAGAGAAACTGAAGTCTTCAGTGGAGAAATATTGAAGTCATTTTTAAAATGTCTATAATATGAAACCTGAAGCAACAGTTATATATGAGACAGTTTTTATGAATTGACATGGAATGATCTCTAAGATGTACTATTAAGTAAGTAACTGAAAGTGAGAAGTAGTAGCTACATTACAGCACACAGTATATGATTAATTAAGTATATAAAAATAGCATTATGTATTTATAAATACTCCTACCCATGAATGTAAACAAAAGGTCTGTTTTGGCAATAAATCAATTGATTGCTGAGGTACTTCTGGAAAAGTTAAAAGAAAAAAATGTACTTTTTGTAGTTATTATTATTATTATTTAATCTTTTTTTACAGTCCAGACTTTATCCCCTTACTGGTCCACCCTCCAACTGTCCCACATCCCACACCTCCTCCTTCACTCCCCAAGAGGAATGTCCTCACCCCACACCCACCCCACCAGACCTCCCCACTCCCTGGGGCTCCAAGTCTCTCAAGGATTAGGTGCATGTTCTCTGACTGAGTCCAGATCCAGCATTCCTCTACTGTATATGTGTTGAGGGCCTCATATCAGCTGGTGTGTGCTACATGGTTGGAGCTCAGTGTCCAAGAAATCCCAGGGGTCCAGGTTAGTTGAGACTGCTGGTCCTCTTACTGGGTCACCCTCCTCCTCAGCTTCTTCTAGCTTTTCCCTAATTCAACCACAGGAGTTTCCAGCTTTTGTCCATTGGTTGGATGTAAATATCTCCATCTGACTCTTTCAGCGGCTTGTTGGGCCTTTTGGAGGGCAGTCATGCTAGGCTCCTATTTGTAAGCACACCATAGCATCAGTAACAGTGTTAGGCCTCAGGGCCTCTCCTGTGCTGGATCTCAATTTGGGCCAGTCACTGGACACTCTTTGAGAGCCAGCAAAATGAACAGAAACAGGCAGCCTCGAGAGTTAGGAGGTGAGGGGACTCTCTAGAACATTTTCCTTTTTTATATAAAATATTTTAAGATATGTTTAGTGTATGGAAGGATGACTCAGCAGTTAAAAGCACATCCTACAGTCACAGAGGACCTGAATTAAGTTCCCAGCATCCTTGTCTGGTGCCTCACAATCATCTGTAACTCCAGGTTCAGGTGATCTAACGACCCCTCCTGGCCACTGTGACACCTGCACTCATACATACACACACACACACATGCACACAAACATAGTTAAAAATAAATCTTTAAATAATATCAGCAAAATTTAAATTGTGTTCATAAGAACTGATTTGTTCTATTAAATGAAAACAAATAATAATTTATGAAAATCAATAATTAAATCAGATGAGTCAAGGTAATGGAAAATAATCTAATTTAAAAGACTAGCAGTCTCAACTAATCTGGACACCTGAGATCTCTCAGACACTGAGCCACCAACCAGGCAGCATACATGAGCTGGTCTGAGGCCCCCCGACACATATACAGCAGAGGACTGCCTAGTCTGGCTTCAGTGAGAGAAGATGCATCTAACAGTTGAGAGACTGAAGACCCCAAGGAGTGGGGAGTTCTGGTGGGGTGGAGGGGTGGGGACATCATCTTGGAGACAAGAGAGGAGAAATGAGATGAGGAACAGAGGGCAGACTGGAAGGTGATAAGGAACGTAAAAATGATTAAATGATGATGATGATGATGATGATGATGATGAAGATGAAGATAATCAATAATTGAACAGCTAAAGTTATAAGAATTAATTTTTTCTCTACCATAGCTCGACGACCACCCCATGTGGAAGGCTAATTGGAAACAAGACTAGCCCATTGCATTCTGTAGCTGCCAGCTCATTTCTCTTCTGTGCTTAAGGAATGCAATCTGAATGGGACACAGTAAAACAAAACAAGAACTGTAGCCTCAGAGAAAAGGCAGGATGACATCAGACTTTGATCTTAGCACAACACTGAACTGTAGATAAAGGCTGGCCACTAAATTCTAGTAATCACGTTTTTTTTTTTTCAATTTTCTTTTCTGTTGTTTAATTTTAAAAATGTGACTCAATCATCATAGATTATTGCACATGATTTTAGAATTCTATGAAGTTCTCTTGGAAAATTTACAAAAATGAGCATGTGCATAGATATCTGGCTGGAATTTCTGAGTTCTTTTCCCTTCCAACACAAGAACAAATTAAAATGTCTTCCAAGACATGGGAGTTTTTTCTACCCGCTTCACTTTGAATCCAAACAAGTTCTCGACCATGTGATTCATATACCGTCATTAAATTAAATGTTAGACTTAATTAAGCAATTCATTAATTAATGAGTTTCAAAATATAGGAAAGAGAATAATTCTTCACACTGAGGTGACATCACTGGCCCCTGGTGTTCTCACTAATCCATTATCTGCCTTAATTTGGGCAGATTAGTAAATGTCGGTGGCTTGGATTTCTTCCATTTATTTCTCCAGAAATGAAGATTAAAAGATTAAATCAACATAAAACAAAAGATTAAAATAACACTGACTTTATCTCAAGAGAGAGAAACTGGACAGCATGTGACCTCTTAGAATTACAAACAGGCATTCCAGTGATTAAACAAAGAGCTAT
Source organism: Grammomys surdaster (assembly GCF_004785775.1). Classification (NCBI taxonomy): domain Eukaryota; kingdom Metazoa; phylum Chordata; class Mammalia; order Rodentia; family Muridae; genus Grammomys; species Grammomys surdaster. Next base: position 10,183,649 of record NW_021604792.1, read on the forward strand.
GTCCTTTGGAAGTGTCTCTGCATCCTCTAAACTCCATAGCTTAAAGAACTCCAGGTACCCTGCCTGGTCTCAAAGAATCCCTTCAGGAGAACAGAGACAGTGTGCCTTGAAAGCCCAGTTCATTCCAGATGTACCTAAAACACCGCTGATTGTATTAATGGCCATGGGAGGAGGGATGTGTTATACCCACTACTCAGGCCCTGGTAGGGGCAGAACTGATGGCAGGGTCCCACTACCTAGTGCTCTCCTGTGCTGTATATTACAGAAGTGAATTCCACCAAATCAAACTGTGTTCACCTCTAGCCACTTCTGGAAAAGCAACAGCCTTTCACAGCCCCTTGCGGTCATTATCACCTGCTCAAGTCTCCTGAGAACAACTTCTCGAAAACCTAGATTCTTGCTTATTTGTCAGGATGCGGTCCAGCTCCGTTGACTTGAGTCATGGCTGCCTCTTGGGACTATACCTCAAGAAATACAATAAATCCGAGATACGCACCACGACTCTCCTCACCTATAAAAGATGAAAGGTCCATGTAGTGTTGGGCTTCAAATCCATGACTTTGCATATGCCAAGTAAGTGGTCTGTCACTGAGCTTTATCACCAGTCCTTAAATGAGACCTTTAAAGCTGAGTCGGTCAATACTAGGATAAAGATAATATTCCTCTACTCTAAGCAATAAACAAGGGTTAGTCTTTGCACTGAAATATTTGCTCTCAGACCATTCACCTGAAGACAGCAACAGCAAACACTAGGCATTTTTGCCCTGATCACTAGGACTAGCCAGCCCACCTTCTGATTAAGATTACTATACAGATTGCAAGACACTCACAGTCACTCCTCTAGGCATATGCCCTTGCCGGTGAGCCTCTGACTTGATCCTACAAAGTCTACCCTTCTTCCCTTGTGGAACTAAATCTGAGAATCAAATTGGTACTCCAGATCTTCCTCTAAGGGGTCAGACCAAGCTGGTCTCCATGTGAGTCCCTCTTCCAGCTCTCCCTTGTTCCTGACTCTGTCCTACTTCCTAAGTAAGCCCCATGCCAAGGGAAGTATTTGGGGAAGTTATAGCCCTGAAGGCTTGGCTTCTGAAGAACCACTTTTGCCTTTTATTTTGTGTGTGTGTGTGTGTGTCTGTGTGTCTGTGTGTGTGTGTGTGTGTTTATTCTCTACTGCCACTTTTAGAATCCTTCTTCCCCTAATCAACAGAAAACTCAGAAAATGACTGTAATCTCATGGAGATGAAGCTCAAGAAGTAACAAGTGGTAGCAATGAATGTGTTAACAAGACTGTAGGATCATGCTGAGTAAAAGTATCATGGACAACGTTCTCTGCTATTTGTATTGCTGTTCTGGGCCTAGGAACTAAAACCCTACACCTTGGGTAGAATGTCAGAGCAAGGTACTCTCTGTCCAATCCTTTTCTCTCTAGATTAATACCCAATGAATCTTGTTTCTTGATTAGAAGCAAAGATTAATGAAATAGTCTCTAGGTTCCTATACATAAGATTAGTGGGATGGCCAGTCTCTAGGTTCCTATACATAAGATTAGTGGGATGGCCGGGCCTTTTGTTACAAAATTTTATAAGTCTTATAATACAACAACGTTGCTAAGCAAAAGAATTAGTAAAATATATTAAATTGAAACAACCTAAAAGTGCTGGTACACACTTGTTACCCTAATATTTAGGAGGTGAAAGTAAGATCTGAAGATTCAAGTTCACTCTCCCTTGGCTATGTAGAGAGTATGAAGCCAACATGTGCTGCATGAGAACCTGCAGAGAGGAGGAGGAGGTAAAGAAAAGACAGAAGGAGGAGGAGGGAGGGAGGCAGGGAGGAAATGAAGGACCTAACAGATAAAAACACATTTAGGTAGCAATAACGCACCAAATCATACTAGTAATGTTTCCAAAAAAAGGTGGCCAACATTGCCAAATGCAGCTCATGCCTCAACTGCTTGTATGTGTAAACTCTTATGTTTTCAGAAATAAGAATGTGTACAACTGTCACTGGTGAAGAAAGTATTTCCTATTTTACAATATTTTCAAAAAGTTGTGTTTTTTATACTAGAGGCTTCTAGTTATCAAAATGGAAACCTTGAAAGCTGGTTTCAGTGGAGAAAGATCATAAACTAGGACTACATAGCTCATGCCTTTAATTCTAGCACTCAGAAGGAAAAGGCAAGATTTCTGTGAGTTTAAGGAGAACCTGGTCTACAGGGCATGGACGGGCAATCCTGGTACATAGGGCTACATAGAGAGACCCAATCTAACGGAAGGAACAGGAAGAAGAGGAGGAAGCAGAAACCAGAATAGTGTGTCTTAAATAGTTACAATGAAAATTCTGACAATGGGTGCTGTTTTTTCAAGATATTAAATAATTAGCTGATAAGTTGCTAGCTTGAAGACTTGGTAAAAATTAGCTTTTTGTTTTAATAAAGTTTGACCAAAAAAAAAAAAAAATCAGTTGCCAAGGGAAGAGTTAAAAGCAGGAATCAAGAAAATCAAGTGTGTATAACTAAGAATAATGTTTAAACTTTTGTCTCCTGTGATGACTGAGGAAAAAGTCTACAGTACTTTGAGCTCATTGAACATTTTCCAAAGCTGCAGAGACATGTGGTTTTCTAGTCATACATGATGTCCAGATGCCACCTTGTGGTGATTCTAGATATAGCCTCTTTTTAAACATTTTAAGGTCTTTTTATTTATGTGTGCATTTTTATGATATTTACTTATTTGTGTGAATGTGCTAATCTGCAAGCATACAACATGTGGGAAATTTCCTTAGAGATCATAAAAATCATTGGATGCCCTGGAACTGAAGTTACTGTGGTTGTGAACTGACTGATACGAATGGTGTCAACCAAACTTGGGTTTTCCCCACAAAGGAAAGCAGGCATTCGCTTTTGGTTCTTGGACACCTAAGGAAGTTGGTTTGAGAGGCCATTGTAGTAAATATTTATTCTTCCCGCCCCCTTTGCTTCTTCCTCTTTCTGCAGCCCCACTCGCTCTTCCCTTACTTACTCAGGGCCCTGCTCTGCTCGCTCTGGCCCAAAGTACACTGTAGCTGTCTTCAGACACCCATATGAGGGCATCAGATCTCATTACAGATAGTTGTGAGCCACCATGTGGTTGGTGGGATTTGAACTCATGACTTCCTGAAGAGCAATCGGTGCTGTTAACCGCTGAGCCATCTCATCAGCCTGTAAAATACTTAACCTTAGTTGGAGGTTTTTACCCCATCTTTGATCATTCAGTTCCCAGATAAAAGACATAAAACTTTCATAAGTCTTTAATGCACTAGACCTAGGCAGAAATCTACCCTCTAAACTATTAGAATCTACTTGCCCATCAATAGCCCGGAGTTACAACTTGCCATGTTCCATCTGAGCAGCTCTCCATTCCAATTGGCCAGCCCTAGTGGCTATGTTTTGGTGTCTCACCTACTCCATGAGGTCTTCTCCTCTCTCCACCTTTTCTCTCTCACCTTATGGTCCTTCTCAGACACACAGTCTGGGAATCCAAATCCTCCTACCTCTTTTCTGCCTGGCTATGGGCTGTTGGTATCTTTATTCATCTATATTCAACCAATAGTTTTAAATTAAGAAGCGTTACTTTGTGTCCATGTAGATTATTTGGTCCCTGGGGGTAATCAGGTGATGGGGGCCAGAATTTAGCATTATAATACACAGCAAAAGACAAAACCTCAACAAGGGGTTGTTTGTTTGTTTGTTTGTTTGTTTGTTTTGAGACTTGGTCTCACTACATAGCTTTGGCTGGTCTGGAATTCCCTGTGTAGATCAGGCTGACCTCAAACTCATAGAGATGCTTCTGCTTCTGTCTCTCAAGTGCTGCATTAAAAGTGTGCACAATTACTTCCAGGTAAGCAAGCTGTTCTAAGCTTGGAGCCATTTCTTCAGCCCCTAGGGATAGCTTCTTTATCTCCCATTTTACACATCATTGGAGTTCCAGATATGAATTGTAATCTTTTCTTAGTCTGTGGGGTTTTTTAGTGATTTGTTTATTCTTATTATATGTGCTGATGTGTTTTGCCTACCTGCATGTCCATGTCAGAATGTCACATCCCCTGGAACTGGAGTTAAAGACAGTTGTGAGCTGCCATTTGAGTGCTGGGAATTGAACCTGGGTCCTCTAGAAGAGCAACCAGTGCTCTTAACCCTGGTGCTACTTCTTCATGTCTCTCTTTTTGTATTTCCTTAACATGGATTATTATTTTTACTTTCTTTTTATGTAACACATAGCATTAGGAGAAGACAATACAATTCCAATATTTAAAGGAACAGTAAAAGAAGCTATAATATTTTTTAATGAGTTACCAAGGCAAAGTACATAATTTTAAAATACATAATTACGAATTTTAAATTCTATCTAAAACTGTTTAAGCTAGACTAATCCTTGCTTAAGTTGGAGTATATGCAATGGTTGATCTTTGCTGCAAATTTAACAAGGGCATGTGCATGCTGAATGTGGGTAGCCCAACCTCATGAGGTGGTCCTGGACTGGTTAGAGGAGCCAGTGAGCAAAGCACCAGTGTTAATATCTCTGCCTCCAAACTTGTGACTCAATGGAGCCAATCAGCGCACACTCTGCTGTCACTCTGGACTCTTCTCCTAAACCAGGTCAAAAAATAACCTCTTCCTTCATAACTCTCATCTTATTAGACAAATCTACCTGTGAGGAAACTTAGGAACTGTGAGAGGAGCTGCTCTGATGTTAAACTGCCTGCAGGCAGTGAAAACCGGATAGCAATAAGAAAATGGAAGGGTTTGGAGATGAAAGCTTAGAAAAGGCCCAGATTTCTGTCACCAGAGTTTAAGAAGCTCTGGTGGTTGCTGAAAAATCAGATGTCAAGAGAAACTCAGACAGACACTCATGAGGTAACCTGATTCTCTTGGAAGCAAGCTGGAAGCCTTCCCTGTTACAGTTCTATCAAAGAATCTGGCACAAAGTCACTCAATCATTTTAACCAATAAATGAATAAATAAACAAACAAATAGAAATGAGCCAGACATAATGGCTCATGCCTTTAATCCCAGCACTTAGGAGGATCCCTTTAAGTTTGACGTTGACCTTTTCTAGAAAGTGAGTTCCAGGACTAGAATCTAAGCAGAAACAAAGCAACATAAATTACAATGTAAACCACACTGTGGTGTTACCACTGTCTTCTGTTGGGACTGGCATTCTTATATGAATTCATCCTTCTGGAAATGTTCTCAATCATTTTCACTCTAAATATAGGCATTACTTTTCCTTTTTTGTGTGCTTTTTTTTTTGTTTTTTTCCATTTTTTTTACTATCCCAAATGATGACGTTTATTGAAGATTTATATTCAGCATATTTTATGCTAAGTACAACATAAGCATATTTTTTCAATTCTTATGAATATCCAGACTCTCTTAAGTATGTATTTTTCTAGGTTATTTTGTTTTTAAGATTTTATTTATTTACTGCGTGTGTGTGTGTGTGTGTGTGTGTGTGTGTAAAGAAAGTGTCCAATCCCCTAGAATTAGAGTTAATGCTAAGAAAGAGAGAAAACATGCATGGAGTTGGACGGGTAGGAAGGTAGGGAGGAGCTCAGAGAAATGAGCGAGGGGAAAGTATGATTAGAGTATAAATATTTAAAAAGGAATTTTGAATTAATCTCTGTTATCTGAAAAAAATAGCAAGTTCTCTTAACTCCTGAGCTGTGTGCCCGAGCCCTATTTTCTGTTTTATGAAACAATCTCCCCTTAGCTGAGGCGCTAGGCTGGGACTAAAATCTAACAATTCCTTCCAAATGGAGCCATTTCTTCCAGGAAGAAGGGTAAAGGTTTTTGAAACTCCTGAAATAAACTAGCTTCATATGTCTTAGAATAAACAAACTTCATATGTCTTAGAAAGGTGAAACACATGGGTTTCCTGAAGCTCCTTCCCCAAGGCTCTAGCCACAATAAAGAACTAATAGGGGTGCGGGGAACAAGACACTAACCAGACCAGCTGCTGGGAGGAGGTTCTCAGCTTGTCCAGTGGCCTGCAAATTGTGAGGAAGCTCCAGAAACACAACCCTATGAGTCATCACCTATATTGGATCAAGCTTCTTGGAGATGCAGGTAACATTGTATCAACAATACTCTAGGAGGCAACTCTTCACTCAGGGTCCTATAAGTAACCCCAGTCAACTCTACTTCAACAAGTAGACTTTGGTGTAATGGTTACTTCAGTCTGTTCCAGGCCTCTATATCGGGTGAATACACAGGTGTGTATTGAGACCCTGCTAAAATATTATTCAATAGAAATCCACTATGTAGCCCAAAATGGGTCTCAAACTGTTAGCAGTCCTCATGCCTCAGTGTCCCAATTGCTGACACTATAGGAATTTGCCTCTGTGCTTGGATTTACTAAGTTTTACACTTTGCAAATGAGAACACTAAGACCTCTTCAGGATCTCACAGTTAACAATTGGTGAGATTCCATGCAATCTTGCTTTTAAAACCCCCAGCATCTTAGCTCTGATTTTGGTTGTAATGGTGTTTATTTAATTATCAATTGATGTTCTTTTAAAAGATGGAAAACAAAGGGGAAAGAATTGGTGTTTGATACATAACTGTATAGCTGAGAAAGTCACTGCTGTTGCATTTACTTTTTGTAAAGCCACGAAATCTTGAGGTTTCCTCCATTTAACAAGTAACACACACACACACAGAAGTGTGCTTGCACACTCAAATACAAACATGCATACACATATACATAAACACACTATACTCACATATATACATGCACACACACCACACACACACAAATACATACAAGAAAAAAATCTCAGTGTTTTTAGCTAAGGGTATGTATACCCTTACAAATACAGGGAAAAAAGAACCATCCAACATATTGTTGGCTTAGTAAGAATTATCTCTTTTTGGCTCTGTCCCCACAGTTGGGTATTGGACTATTCATTTGTGAGAGAAAATACAGCGTAACTTGACTGTGGTTCTCTGCCCTGTATCACACAATTTGTACAAGATAATTGCTAGAATGTTAATTGAGGTTTTGTTTGTTTGGTGTTTGAGTTTTAGATTTTTAACATGGGATCCTGCTATGAAATCCACATGGTTCTCAAATGAATACTCTGTTACCTCAGCCTCCTAAGAGCCTGGATGACAAATGTATTCCACTGTGCTTGGCCCAAGAGAATTTAAAAAGTAAACTGTATCCTGGTGAATACTAGATACGGGAGGAAGGGAGGGGAGGGTTAGTTATTTAACCAGACAAAACCAGTTTAAATTATGAAATCACAGAATTTATTTCAAGGTGGAGTTTCATGATGATTGCCATCTTATGTTTCATATCTAAACCCTCAAAATCCCTTTGCATTCATGAGTTAAGTTTTCTGAAAAGTGTGATATCATTAACGTCTGCGTTTATTTTGCAACCTGGTATGATTAGGGGTCCATCTAGTGGCAATAGTTTGAAATAGAGCGGCCTGTGCTGTTTGTCATCAACTGTCTTTACCATCTGTGAATATTTACCATCTGTGAGATCTTTTAAAAATATTATTGTTTCTAATAAACATGAAAAATATGTACCCATGACATAATGAGTTAAATTAAGACAATAAGGTTTCTGTTCTTTTGTTTTCTCATTTAAAGTTTTAAATGTTTATTATAAAACTTTGTAAATTGAAATCTGATCTTCAAAGAATAAAGTAAAATGGGTTAAGTACCACAGCTGTACTATAACTACTCAGCACTTAGTGGTTCTAGCTGAACTTAGTAGGCTGAGCAGGATGACATTCATGAGTTCAAAGACATCCTGGGCTACACACTCAGAAACATTTTAGAGACTAGTGTAAGAACCACAAGAAAGAAGACAAACACTTAAAACAGAGTAAAAACAAACAACACCAATAACAACAAAAACCTATAGTTCAGTTTCCTGATGAACACAAATGCAAAAAATTCTCAATAAAATTCTTGCAACTCACATTGAGGAACATGTTTAGAAAATCAAACACCAGGATCAGGTTGGTTTCATGCCATTCATTGATTAAAAAGTCTATTCCAATTACACAAATCAGTAAGTAAATCTAAAATCACCTAATTTTTTAAATAAAGGTACTAAAAATTCATATTGGAGGAAAGGCATCCTCTTTAACAAACAGTTCTGAGAAATCTGGAGTTCAACAAGTAGAAGGATGAAACTAATTCTCTGCCTCTTGTCTTGCAAAAAAATCAACACCAAATAGATCGAAGATCTCAATATTAGGCCTGAATTTCTGAACCATCAGTGGAAACAGTAAAGACTTCATAGCATAGGCAAAGGCAAGAATTTTCTTTTTAAGTCATCAGGGGAATAACCAACAATTGACAAATGGGGCTTTGTTACACTAAAGAGCAAAAGAAGATAGAGCCAACAGAATGTATAAATGTCACTCGGAAGAAGTAATGAAATGAGAGCCCTAGCCAAACTGTGTAAATACATGGCTTGGGCTAAGCCCAGAACATTTCCTTCTTTGTTCTAACTGTTCCTAGCCCTAGGCCTGGAAGCTCCTAACCTCCACACAATCTGGCTTAGCCCAGATTCGATCTGGCATCTATCAGCTTCTGACTGAATTGCTCTACCTCGTCTCATATTAACTTTGGCAATACTTGCTAATCTAGCTCCTTCTCATTCTCTGGCTCATTCTGCAGTGACCTGTGTCTAGCTTGTTCTCTCTGCAATCTGTCTCTGTAAAAATGTCCCAATAAAACTTCCATAAACATACAATACCCACCACCTTTTATTCTCTTTCCATGCTCTTAAGTAGCCTGTCTTCTTCTGCTGTTCCCCTGTGAGTTGGGCATAACCTATCTCTGACTCATTCTGTCAAATCTTTCTCTGATTTATCACTTTGTCTGCCTTTTAATTAGACATCACTTTCAAACATGGCTAGTTTCTTCTACAAACTAACCTTACCTTCACTGTTAGGAATTAAAGGTGCATATTAAGGGCATATCTGTATTCAGGCCAGATTATAGTATAATTTAGGGCATGTCTGCATTCCAGCTGGATCATATCTCTGGATACAGATCCCTTGCCAGAGCAGCCATGTTGCTGGATTAGAATTTCTCTACAAGAAAGAAAGGAAATCTTTGCAAGCTGTACATCTTGTTAACATCTTGACAATACAAAGAAATCATAAAGCTATTCAACAACACACTTAACTATATTCAACACCAACATCTGTCAAGCTTTATTTTTTCTGTTTCTGAGACAAATACTGACCAATTTAGAGGAGGAACGGTTGTGTAGCAAGAATTTAGTTAACTGCTCTCAGCTCCCAGTGGACACTCAAGCTCTGCACTTGCCCATGAGCTCTCTGGATTTACAAATGAAGCACATACACACACACACACACACATACACACACGCACATTTATGCCAGTTAATTTTGATATGCCTTGACTATCTCAATAGCTGGGCACTTCCAAACTTCCTCATGACTACCACGCATTCCTCTCTGGTATTCCTGAATTAACACCCTCTAAATCTATATTTTATCTGCTGCTCTGTTACTGTCTAGACAATCTTCTCCCCCTGCCCCACCCTACGTAGGGCTGCTTTCCCCCTTCCACCTACGTTGCTGGATAATTTCTCTTCTGTAGCTATTGAATCTGATCCGTCTGCCTCCAAGTCATGGCAAATTTTCTCCTTCTCTCTCTCCTATCTGTCCCAAGCCCAGAAATCTTCCCTATGTCTGCCCTGCCCACCCATTAGCTGCTGGTATCTTTATTTACCAATTGGAAACAACAGGGAGCAGGATCCTTCAATGTCTTACATGCAGACACTCATGTAAGCAGTTTGGAGAACCAAAATTAACATTATAATACAAGCAGCATTAGGCCAAACGCACTTCAGGTTGTATTTGGCTTACACTTCCAGGCCATTCAGACATGATATATTCCAATTCTTAACGTCAAAGACAGATATTTTGGTAGACATGGCACTCATGTGAGATGAAGTCAGGATGGTCAGTTATTTAAGGTCATCCTCAACTACATACAGAATTCGCGGAATTTGAGAAAAATCTGAGAAAGCTAAGACCCTGTTTTAAAAAGAAAAATGCACCTTTACCAAAAGGGAGTGAGTGCAATCCTTTTATATTATAAAAAAGCAACTCATGACATGCAACCACATAAATTCTTCCACAGATATTTTGGTGGAAGAGTTGCAGTCCAGCAGAGAGTAAAATATATGCTGAAAACCAAAATAAAGGGTCTGAGTGGTGTAGAGAATTTACCAATTAAGAATACTATGACTGCTAAAAATTATTTTTTTATAAATTGAGGTCCTCCTGTAGGGTTGCTCTCCTCCTCACCTCAGCTTCTTCCAGCTTTTCCCTAATTCAACCACAGGGGCCCCCAGATTCTGTCCATTGGTTGGATGCTAGTATCTATGCCTGACTCTTTTAGCTGCTTGTTGGGAGTCTCAGAGGGCAGCCATGGGAGGCTCTTGTCTGCAAGTACACCACAGCATCAGTAACAGTGTCAGGGCCCTGGGCCTCCCATTGAGCTGGCTCCCAACTGGGGCCTGTCATTGCTACAGCAGTATTAATCAGTGTCTGATATGTAAAAGATGTAAACCAGAACTTTGGTGAGATAAAAGCTAGAAGAATGATAAATTAAAGTGTAGACTTTGTTGTATGAGGTTGAAACTAAACTGATACTTCTCAACTTACAGGGGGGGTTAGACCCCAACAAAATCATAGTAGGTCTAAAAAAATCGAGTAAGTTGACATGTGTATAAGCTTGGCAACTATCATAGTGGAGCAACACAACACTCTGTAGTGTTGTGAATTATTCCTAGACTCTGTGACTGCATAGGAACTGTAGCCCACCTACAAGTACCACATACCTTGAGAAAGGTCACAGTATAATTTGTTCACCTAGCATCTCAGTAGAGCTGAAACTATAACTAAAGTCCTTGTAAGTGGAGGCCATTTGTAGATTATTGCAAGATAATTTATGTAAGCCTCCTAGAAACCACAAAGAAAGAAGTCTATAACTAATACACAAAAGATAATGAGAAAGATTAAAGAATGCCATTTTACAAATAGGACCAAATCACTAAGGGAGGTCAGAAACATACAAAAAAACAACACAAAGAAACTACAGCACAGTGGGAAAATCCCATGATGGCGTGGGAAGTCCCTGTCTATTAATATAAAGCTGAGTGTAGTGGTGCATATGTATAGTGCCAGCCCTTTCAAGGTAGAGGCAAGAGGATCAAGAGCGCAAGGCCTTTCTAAGGTCCATGAGACCTTGTCTCAAAAACAAAATAAATAACCATAATTGAATTAAATTATCCAGTCAGAAGTTAAAAAGTGACTGAATGAACTAAAAACAGAAGTTCTAAGTACATATTGCTTACGAGAGATGTGGTGTACTTTTAAGGAACACAGGATGAAAGCAACAGAGGGAAAAAGATATCCCATGCAAATGTTAACTAAAAGAAATATATCCATTTTGTATCAGACAAAGCAAGCTTTCAGCTAAAATCTAAACTAGAGACCTAAAAAGACATTAACTAATCATATTGTGCTGACCTGCTATGAGATAACCATTGTAAGTGTGTGTACCCAACATGAGAATACATAAATGTGTAAAGTAAATATTAACATAAGTGGAGGGAGGAATAGACAATACAAGGGCAGTGGGAGATTTCAATACCCACTTCAACAATGAAGAGACTGCCCAGACAGGACATCAACAAGAAAACAGCTGACCAAATGAACCTAAACCACACAGAGAACATTCCACCAAGCAGCAGAAAAGGAATGTTCGCCCTGCACAAACATCCGAGCCTCAGTCTCACAGAGCAGTCACAAGCTGCATCCACTTAACACAAAAGAGGAGCTGCTTCTCATTAGTGGTGACTTTTTATTTTATACCTTTCTTATATTATCCAGAGGAATGGAGAGCCTGAATAATAAATAATAATAATAATAATAATAATAATAATAATGAAAAAAGTAAATTCAGAGGTTTCTTATAAACTAAGGGAAAGAAACATCCTTAAGTGAAGTTCATACATCTTAGAGTATTGTCTTTTTCCTGTGTGTGCCTGTACATGTGCATGTGTGTGCGCACGTGCGCGTGCTTGTATGTGTTATACAAGAGCACAATCCTGAGCTGGGGATAAGGAGCATGAAAAAATAGCAGATGTCTTTTTCCATCACTCTCCACATTATTCCTTTTGAGGCAAGGCCTCTCACTGAACCTGTTGCTCAGGCTTTTTACCAAGGTTAGCAGCCAGCAAGCTCCAAGGACCATCCTGTATCCAGTCTCCTCAGTGGAAGGTTTATAGACCTTCACTGCAAAGCCTGGATTTTCCATAGGTACAAAGATCCAAACTCCACTCCTTATACTTGTATATCAAGTATTCTTAACTCTGAGCCATCTCTCTAGGCCCTGCTTACCCTAAAAAAAAAAATTTTGGAATAGTTTTTACATTCTACTCTCTAGAGTATACATATCTGAGGGATTAATTCATTACTAACACATCTGGAAAAGAAAGGGGTACCTCAATTGAGGAATTACCTCCTTCAGCTTAGCCTGTAGGCAAGTCCATGGAATATTTTCTTGATTTGTGATTGATGTGAGAGAGTCCAACCCACTATGGATGGTGGGTTCTATAAATAAGGAAACCAAGGAAACTAGAGGACCAAAATGTAAGCCTCCTTCTACATGATCTATGCTTCAGCTTCTTCTTCTCCTCCTGCTTGAGTTCCTGCCCAGAAGACATCCCTCAATGATGGACTATGATGTGTAACTCTAAACCAAACAGATGCTTTCCTGTACAAGTGGCTTTTGGTCAGTATTTATCACAGCAACATATGCAAACTAGGACAACTAGTTTAATTTCTGTGTCTGTGATAAAATATCCTGACCAAATGTAACTTGATAGAGAAAGTATTTATTTTAGCTCACAGTTCCAAGTTGCAGTCAAGGGCAAGGCAACTTTTGACAGCTGATCTCATCATCCACAGTCAAGAACAGGGAGAAATGAATGTGTGCATGACTATTATTTACTTCACTGTCTCCTATCTTACATAGTCTTGACCCAGACCCAGAGAATGGGAGTACATACAATGGATGGTCTTCCCACAACAATTTTCATAATTAAGGAGTATTCTTCAAGTGCTTTCTGTCTAGACTGTTACTTCAGGGGTGGGGGTTATCACAAAAGCATTCTAGCTCCCTCTTTCTCAACTGTGAATCTGTAGTCCTCAATATCATAGCAAAAGTATTTCCCTTGCCCTTTATAGCCAGCAAGAGCACAGACATGGATTTATTAATGGTTTTTGGTGATAGTATGGACAACTGACATCCACATGACCTTCAACATCAGCATATGCCAAGGACCTCAACATGGTCACCAATGGCAGTACAAACCATGTTCATCAACATGGTCCTCTGCCACTACACAGGACATGAACACCATCATAGCCTTCAGCAGTACCACAGACCAAGGACATCAACATGGCTTCATGGGCAGCACAGGCCACTCACATAAATATGTTCCACTGGTGGCAGTATGGCCCACAGATATCAACAAGGCTTCAGGATGCAGCACATATCATGGACATCTGCATGGCCTTTAGTGGCAACAGGTTACATACATCAACACAGACCCTGGCTACAGTAAGATCATGGACCCAGACATGGCCCTCAACAGCAGCATAGACCCATACATCACCATGGCCTTAGGTAATAGCACAGGTCACTCACATCAACATGACATCAGATGGCACCACAGACCATGGACATCCACATAGCTTTATGTAGTAACATAAGCCACAGACATCAATACAACTCCAGGCTACTGTAGGACCATAGATATCCACATGAACCTCAGGCTCTAACATATCTGGGGCAGTAGGCCACAGTTACCAGGATGGCCTCTAGTAACAATAGAAACCACAGAGATCTTTTAAAATGAGTCATTCTTCATCTTGTACATACTGTTGTTGCTCATAGCCTGCTGTCTGAGACACAGTAGCGAGGGTATAGATTCATCATTCTGCAATCTTTCCTTCCATTTTGTTCACATTTTAAAATCATCTTCCCAAAAAGATTTGTCTTTTTTTCTTAGCTGTTTTGGAGCTATTGTTTGGAGTTGTAGATTACTTTTTCACTGCTGTGTCACACCTCAGGGCCTGAATAGGTATCTCAAACACTTGGGGGTTTGTGGTGGACCCTGAAACTGCTGCTATCTTAGTCTTCACCTTTTTTGTTAATAGACAGAGTTAATATAATCCAGTCTGGTCCTGAACTCCCATGCCTCAGCTTCCCAGAGCTAAGATCATAAACCTGTGCCTTAATGTCCTGTCTCGAAGTATATTATTCTTTTATTCTTTACTATCTTCACATGAGCTCTATAGTAACAAACTGTGGTGATTGCTTTTGAGTGGTATCATCCTGGATGAGCACCAAATTCTATCAAATGCTATTCTGTCTTCTAAGAATACCTTTTTAATCACCTTTTGTGTTTCTATCCATTAGTGTCCGGCTTTTGAGCCTCTGTCCACTGGTATCTGACTTTAGCTTCCATTTACTCCTTTAACAGTCTCTGTTAAGATCTCCCTTCTTCCCTACTTTCCCTGAAAGTTCTGTCTGGAAGAAAATATTAATGTAATGCAGAGGGTAGGTATGGCTCTGCTTAAACAGTGTACCTGTTAGCAAAGCAGCCTACTAGTCTAGCTATTGAGAAGAGATAAACTGAGGCACCTCATGGCAGCAGACAGCATCCAGACAATCAAATGATAATGGCAGTAGACCCTTTCCTCAACAGGAACTCAGTTTTCTCTAGTTTCCTCTGAGTTTAAGACCCAGACACCGGGTTCTTTCTCTCCCTTGCCTATACAAACACAATGATAGAAAGCAGTGTTTCATATTGATTTTCTCTAAAGAGCCTTGGTTATCTTATCTGTTTTCTCAATACGATATCCCAAAGTGTCTCAAAGAGTAGTTAAGACTAGGTGGCCAAGTCCTCTAGGGCACACCCAGCTGCCTAGGGTTGCCTATGGTCCCCTGGAGTGTCATTATTCCTCCACCTCTCTACTCACTTTCCACGTCACAATCCCCTAACACTATATCCTCAGGGAAACATCCATTAACTGAGAAATTTGCACTTCCTCCTGAGTTCCATTATCCAATCCAAGGCTATCCACCGGAGGTTAGGTACCCCAACCAATACCTGCTACATCAGGAACATCCAGGGACAACCAAATGGCTAAAGGCCAGCATATCAACACAATCAACAAAATCCAGGGCTATATGGTACATTTGGAGCATAGCTATCCTACTACACCAAGCCCTGGATATCCTAACACAACTGAAGAATGAGAAAATGACCTTAAATCCAATTTTATAAAGGTGGTAGAGGTCTTAAAAGAGGAATCAAATAAATCCCTTTTTAAAATATAGGAAAATACAACTAAACGGGTGAAGGAAATAAATGAAACTGTTCAAGACATGAACATGGAAATAGAAGCAATAAAGAAAATACAAACTGAGGCGATCTTCAAGATGGAAAACCTAGAAAAGCAAACAGGAACAATTATCAGAGGCATGCTCTGGCTGCAGAAGCATGCTTTGGCTGGAGAACAAGCTGGGATGGAACAGAGTTGGAGGAAGGTTAAAAAACTGACAGATTTTTGGCCTTGTAACTCTAACTGTACTCGGTGGGGACTAGAAGCTGATGGCTTCTGGAAACTTAACACTCTCTTGTTATTCTGTGGCTAAAAACCCTACCCTCTGGTGATTAACAGTAGGGATATTAAGTAAAGATGTGATTATTCTCCCTCTTCATTCTTTTCTCACAGGTTGCTTGCTGCTCCAGGCAAGAGGCTGTAAGTTCTTTAACTCCTGTTAGCCACAAAAAGTCACACTTGCAGAAAAAAGGCTCAAATCATTAATACTGAAAGAAAGAAAAATGGGGACCTTCCTATTGCTGAATGAAAGAGGTTGTTCTTATTGTTATCATTCTTAGTTCTTATACATTCTCAGGAGAATAGACCACATGGTTTTCCAAGTGTTTTTACATTTTAAAAGTTCATCATAAAGCAAATAAGAAATGTCAACAGAAATCTTTACATGAGTTTCCACTAAAACAGAATCCAAATAAATATTCATTATCTATCACTAGCTCCATATGTTTATTGATAGTTTAAAACAAAAATTCTTATGCCACAAGTTAGCATGGTTTTGTCAAGTGACAAACCATCTACCTTGTGTCTCATTAGTTTTGAAGAATTTTATAGACAAGTCCAGTCAATATTTTTCTTCTGTACTTGTAAATTGTCCATTCCTAGTTTATGACCTTTAGTTATAAGATAATGGTTTCACAGATAACTTAGAAGGAATGTTTCTCCTGATCACAAATTTGTTCTAAGTATACTATTTATCTAGTGCAATTAGCCCATTAATGACAAATGAAGGTTTACAGAAGTCTAATTGTAGCTTTTCCTATAGGGGCCTCAAAATTACTTGTATAATATTTAGGAATTCTATAGAATTATTGTTAGGAATTATGAAATCATTTGTCTTTATAGCATTGCTAAAAGAGAGAACATCTTTGTTGATCTGCTAATGCCCTCAAGCCATTACAGTATGTAATAACAACAGGAAAAGCATATCTAAAAATAATAGGAATAGAAGGAGAATCATCCCAGCTCAAAAACCCAGAAAATATTTACAACAAAATCTTCGAAGAAAATTTTCTAATCTAAAGGAGACACCTGTACAAGCACAAGAAGCATACAAAACTCCAAATAGATTGGAAAAGAAAGTTCTTTCACCACATAATAATCAAAATACTAAGCATACAGAAAAAAAGAAAGAATATTAGAAGCTGAAAAGTAAAAAGATCAAGTAATATATGTTGCAGAAAACTTTCAACCCCAATCAGCCCATGCAAAAAGACACACAACTCAGTTATAATATTTATAAGCTGTATGTCTAAATTGGGAAGATTTACCACTACAAAAATCTATTCCCCAGCTATGAGATCCCTTGCTACTTGCAGCTTTTCCAGATCATATATTTCTGTTCCATCTTCCTTCCATCTCTTCTTCCTCTGCTCTTCCTCTACTCTCTAAAACTCCCAGCCCCTGCGAGGCTAAGCACTGCAAGGGAATATAAATAAAAGATAAAAATATCTCTCTGGGTTCCCTGAGGGACAAGCCTGACTGTATAGGGGTTAGTGTCAAAAATATCCCCTCTCCAGGAAAAAGACATCAGGATGGGTATGGCCCTCATGCCTCACTGGACACCGACAGGGAGACTGGAGCCATCACAAGGTCCCCTTCAAGTACTGGAGGCCAGGCCTCTGTCCCTGCCTTCACAAGATTAGAATTGCCACAGCCCTTTTATACTTAGAGAAGGGAGGAGATGTCAGGGGTAGCCCTGCTTACACACTGAAGGCCTAAAATCAGCCATAGGCCGAAAATCAGCAATAGGCCTGTCATACATGTATACTAACACCAAGTCTTGGGTCTCAGTGGAAAAACATTGAAACAGATGGCTATAAGCTAATGTAAACAGGCAGCTTTTGTGGAAATTTACAAGCCTGAGTAGTCATAGACCTTGTAAATAGGTAGCCTTGGCAGACAATACCAACTTAGATAAGGACAAGTGAGTCATAGGCAGAGTCATAGTGACTTGTCCCCTAACCTTCACCCAGCCAATACCCGGTTCTGTAAGATATCTGTATTCCCCCTGAGCACCCACACTCCAGTGTCATTCCCTTTCCCACATCCTGCCTTTCTGTGTTTATAACCCCTGTGTGAATGAATTACAATTTGAGAAAAAAATAAATTATTTTTAAAAACAAACAAACAAATAAAACCCTCCCAGCCCCACCTTTCCCTTCCACTGCCCAAACACAGGACAGGCTCCACATTTATTTGACCAGTTAGAATGGAGAGAAGGTTCACGTGAAATCACTTGAGTATATGATCCACTCCTCATGGGGCAACCCCTCTTGAGGAAGCAGAATTAACATCAGAATACAAACAGCAACCAGGACAATCCACAACATTTCCCACTTCTTGTCCAATTAAAAGGCTCTTTTCTCTCAGATATAAATTAAGCCCAATCATTACAATTATACCAATTTTAAAGTATAAGATACACTTAGAACCCAGTCCATAATGTTTGTCAATTTAGATAAAGCACTCTACCATCTATCCTAACTTAAAGATCAATTCTTTACCTGAATTATGTTCTGATTTTAGCTTGTATTACCATTTGAAAACCACCTGCTCAAATCTCTATCCTTTCTCAAGGCTAAACAATCTGAGTTGACTATGAGACTATAACTAGTCTTCAATCTTGTCAGAATCTGAGAACGACTTAAACATTACCTGAAAGTACAGGAAACACAAAACATAGCTTCCAAAACTTAACTAATTTATAGAGAAGGCTATTAAAATTATACATAACTTTTCAATGAAGACTCCAAAAGTCAGAAAGACCTGGATAGATATCCTGCAGATTCTAAGAGGCCACAGATACCAGCCCAGACTACTATAGCCAACAAAACTTTCAATCACCATAGATGGATAAAACAAGATATTCCATAATAAAGCAAAGTGAAACTCTGTCTACAAACTCTGCCCTACTAAAGGTACTACTATGAAAACTCAAACCCAAGATGGATAACTACATTTGTGAAAACATAGGAAATAAAGAATATCACACTAGCAAAACCAAAAGAAGAGAAATTCATACACACACCACTACCACCATCAACAACAACAACAGCAGCAGCAACAACATTAATGACAAAATAACAGTAATTAATAATTATTAGCCATTGATCTCTCAATATCAATAGACTGAATTCCTTAATAAAAAGTTGTGGAGTAACAGGATGAATGCAAAAACAGAATACATTCTTCATCTGCATACAAGAAACATACCTCTTGGGGCTTTCCCTGAATCAGTTTTCTGTCTGTGGATAACAGGCCCCTAAATAAGCTGCCTTGTCTGACCTCAGTAGAAGAGAATGATACTAGTCTTGAAGAGACTTGATGTGCTAGAGTGGGGTGATACCCAGCACCCCCACCCTCCTCAGAGGAGTATGAGAGAGGGAATGGGGAGGAGCTGTATATTGGAATGTAAATTGAATAAATAAATAAATAAATTTTAAAAAGAAACATACCTCAACATCAAAGATATGTATTACATAAGAGTAAAGGATTTCCCAAGTAAATGGACCTAAGAAGCAAGTGGATATAGCCATTCTAATATATAAAAAAAAAAAATGCACCTCAAACCAAACTTAATCATACAAAATGGCAAAAAGCACTTTATACTCATCAAAACATGCTCTACCAAGATGGTGCTTCAATTCTTAACATCTATGCCCCAAACACAAGGGTACCCATGTTTGTAAAAGAAACATTGCTAAAGCTTAAATCACACATTGACCCTTACACATTGATAGTAGGGGACTTTAATACCCTACTCTCATCAATGGACAAGTCATACAGAATAAACTAAACAGAAACCTTGGAACTAACAGACATTATAAACCAAATAGATACAACAAATATTTACAGAACATTCCTCTCAAACACAAATGCATATACCTTCTTCTCAGTACCTCATAGAATTTTCTTCACTACTATAATCAAATAACAAACCGTCTGAGATAGAAAATAGGGAAGCAACACTTTTTACAATAGACATGAACAATATAAAATACTTTGAAGTAAACTCCAACCAAGTAAGTGAAAGTTGTGTATGATAAATCTTCAGGGATTTGAAGAAAAAAATTAAAGAAGATCAGAAAATGGAAAGATCTCCCATATACATGTTTCAATAGAATTGACATAGTAAAATCCCCACCAAAATTCCAACAAAATTCTGACCTTGGAAGGACAATAATCAACTTCTAAAAAACAGAAAAAGAAGAAAAAGTAGGAGTAGGAGTAGGAGGAGAAGGAGGAGGAGGAGGAGGGGGAGGGAGAGGAGAGGGGGAAGAGGAGGAGGAGTGGAAGGGGAGGGGGAGGGGGGAGGGGGAGGAGGAGGAGGAGGAGGGGGAGGAGGAGGAAGGGAAGGGGGAAGGGGAGGAGGGGAAGGGGGAAGGGGAGAAGAAGAAGAGAAGAAGAAGAAGAAGAAGAAGAAGAAGAAGAAGAAGAAGAAGAAGAAGAAGAAGAAGAAGAAGAGGAGGAGGAGGAGGAGGAGGAGGAAAAGAAACCTAAAAACAGGATAGCTAAAACAATCCTGACAACAATAAAACTTCTGAAGTTATCACCATCTCTGATTTCAAGCTGTACTACAGAGCTATAGTAATGAAAAAAAAGCCATGATATTGCCATAAAAACAGACACATTGATCAATGGAATCTAATCAAAGATCCAGTCATAAGTCTATATACCTATGGACACCTGATTTTTTATAAAAAAGCCAGAAAGGCACAATGGAAAAAAGAGCATCTTCCATTAGTGGTGCTAGTCATACTAGATTTCTGCATGTAGATGAATACAAATGGATCCATATTTATTAACCTGTACAAAACTCAAGTCCAAGAGGATGAAAGACCCTAGCCTAAAACCAGACATGATAGAAAAGATCATGAAGAACAGCCTTGAGTATATTAGCATAGGTGACAACATCCTGAACTGATAGCAACATTAAGATCAACAATTAATGAATGGGGCCTCATGAAACTGAAAAGCTTCTGTAGGAGGAGCTAAGGTGGGAGGAGTAAGGAGAGGAAGAGGAAAAGGAGGGGAGGAGCTGGAGGGATCAGAGAGGTAGGAGGATGAAGAGCCATGCAGGTATGGAGAGCAGTCCTGGGTAACAACTTATATTTGGGTTAGCTAATTGGGAAGCACCTCTAATAGTATGGACATATTGTTATTGAGCATTATCAAACTTATAAAGCCTTTGATTAATATTTAAGCATTAGAGTTTCATTCATACCGGGTATCATGTGGATATCGAGATGGTCAGGGCTCAGCCCAATCATGTGTAGACCACGTGGAAGATTGGCAGAGCTATTTCCCACATTGGCATCACGTGGGTGGCAGGGCCAGTGTCTCTGGTCGCCTGAGCAGATGGCATAAACTGGGCAGTGGCAATACGCTACCTCCACTCGAGGCTGCAGGCCTAGGCTAGTCAGGAACATGGCAGCTGATTAAGAAAAGCCAGATTGAATGCCGTCGATTTAAATATCTCTCACAGCAAGCTTCTATAACGCAAAGCTTCTATAATGCTCAAAAGGACAAAATAATATCCTGCAAAGTGAGAAAATGTTTTCATCAACTCTACATCTGATAGAAGGCTGATATCAAAAATATATAAAAAAACTCAAGAAACTAGACATCAAGAAAACAAGCAAGGGCTGGAGAGATGTCTCAGTGTTTAAGAGCACTGACCACTCTTCCAGAGGTCCTGAGTTAAATTCCCAACAGCTACATGGGGGCTTGCAACCATCTGTAATGGGATTTGATGTCCTCTTCTGGTGTGTCTGAAGATAGCTGCAGTGTACTCAAATACATAAAATAAATAAATAATTCCTTTAAAAAAAAAAAAGAAACCAAGCAATTAAATTTTAAGATGACCCCCTCCGCCTGGCCCTTCTTGATGGGGCAGACTCATAGCTGGTCTGCTCCCTGGAAGACACCATATTCAGACCCACCCCAGAGGATCGGCTTCACTCAGAGCAGTTAAGGATCCACTGCACTGAGAGCAACTGATTGCTAGCTGGTCTGATCCCGTGAAGACACCATATCCTGATCCATTGGCATGGATTCCTTCGATTCTGAGCTGGTGCACTGAGCAGACTTTGGGCATTAACTCTGCAACCAATCTCACAATACCCAGAGAAAGCTGGACTCCCAGGAGATCTAACAACCCCAGGGTCTTAGAGGAAGCTGGACTCCCAGGGGCTTTAAAACACCCACGATCACTAGATTACAGAAACAACTCTACTCTGAGGAGCTCTGACACAACCAAGATAA
Organism: Grammomys surdaster; assembly: GCF_004785775.1. Taxonomy (NCBI): domain Eukaryota; kingdom Metazoa; phylum Chordata; class Mammalia; order Rodentia; family Muridae; genus Grammomys; species Grammomys surdaster. The sequence continues at coordinate 10,205,654 of NW_021604792.1, forward strand.
CATGAGAGACAGGTTCCAGACAGAGACAGTGAGTGCAGGTAGCACTAGAGATAACCAGATGGTGAAAGACAAGCATGAAAATGTAAGCAACAAAAACCAAGGTTACTTGGCATCATCAGAACCCAATTCTCCCACCATAGCAAGTCCTCAATACCCTATCTCACCAGAAAGGCAAGATTCAGATTTAAAATCACTTCTCATGATGACAATTGAGGACTTTAAGAAGGACATAAATAATTCCCTTAAAGAAATACAGGAGAACATGGATAAACAGGAAGCCCTTAAAGAGGAAATACAAAAATCCCTTGAAGACTTACAGGAAAACACAACAAAACAGGTGAAGGAATTGAACAAAACCATCCAAGATCTAAAAATGTAAGTAGAAACAAAGAAGAACTCACAAAAGGAGACAACCCTGGAGGTAGAAAACCTAGGAAAGAGATCAGGGGGTCATAGATGAAAGCATCACCAACAGAATACAAGAGATAGAAGAGAGAATCTCAACTGCTGAAGATGCCATAGAAGACATTGACACAACTGTCAAAGAAAATGCAAAATGCAAAAAGCTCCTAACCCAAAACATCCAGGAAATCCAGGACACAGGATAATAGCTATAGAGGACAGTGAAGATTCCCAACTTAAAGGGACAGTAAATATCTTCAACAAAATTATAGAAGAAAACTTCCCTAACCTAAAGTAAGAGATGTACATGAACATACAAGAAGCCTCCAGAACTCCAAATAGTCTAGACCAGAAAAGAAATTCCTCCTGTCACATAACAATCAAAACACCAAATCCTCTAAACAAAGAAAGAATATTAAGAGCAGTAAGGGGAAAAGGTCAAGTAGCTTATAAAGGCAGATCTATCAGAATTACACCAGACTTCTCACCAGAGACTATGAAAGCCAGAAGATCCTGGACAAATGTCATACAGACCCAAAGAGAACATAAATGCCAGCCCAGGCTACTATACCCAGCAAAACTCTCAATTACCATGGATGGAGAAACCAAGATATTCCATGACTAAACCAAATTTACACAATATCTTTCCAGAATTCCAGCTCTACAAAAGATAATAAATGGAAAACTCCAACACAAGGAGGGAAACTACATCCAAGATAAGGCAAGAAAGTAATCTTCCAACAAACACAAAAGAAGATAGCTACATAGACATAATTCCACCTCTAATAACAAAAATAACAGAAAGCAACATTCATTTTTTCCTTAATATCTCTTAACATCAGTGGACCCAATTCCCCCAATAAAAAGATGTAGACTAACACACTGGCTACATAAACAGGACCCAAAATTTTGTTGCATACAGGAAACACACCTCAGTGACAAAGACAGCCACTACATCAGAGTAAAAGGCTAGAAAACAATTTTTCAAGCCTTGGTACCAAGAAACAAGTTGGAATATCCATTCTAATTTTGTATAAAATCGACTTTCTACCAAAAGTTGTGAGAAAAGATAAAGAAAGACACTTCATACTTGCCAAAGGAAAACTCTACCAAGATGAACTCTCATCTCTGAATAGCTATGCCCCAAATGCAAGTGCCTCCATGTTCATAAAAGAACCTTTACTAAATCTCAAAGCACACATTGCACCTCACACAATAGTAGTGAGAGACTTCAACACTCCTCTCTCATCAATGGACAGATTATTGAAAAAGAAATTAAGCAGAGACACAGTGAAACTAAGAGAAGTTATGAACCAAATAGATTTAAGAGATAATCTATAAAATATGTCATCCTAAAACAAAAGAATATACCTTTTTCTCAGCACCTCATGGTACCTTCTTCAAAACTGACCATATAATTGGCCACAAAACAGGCCTCCACAGATACAAAAAGATTTAACCAATCCTATCAGATCACAATGGACTAAGGCTGGTCTTTAATCACTACAAAAACAATAGAAAGCCCACATACACATGGGAACTGAAAAATGCTCTACTCAATGATAACTTGGTCAAGAAAGAAATTAAAGACTTTTTAGAATTTAATGAAAATGAAGGCACATCATACCAAAACTTAAGGGACACAGTGAAAGCAGTGCCAAAAGGAAAACGTAGAGCTCTAAGTGCCTACAAAAAGAAACTGGAGAGAGCATATACGAGCAGCTTGACAGCACACCTGAAAGCTCTAGAACAAAAAGAAGCAAATACACCCAAGAGGAGCTGATGCCAGGAAATAATCAAATTCAGGGCTTAAATCAACCAAGTAGAAACAAAAAGAACTATACAAAGAATCAATAAAACCAAAAGCTGGTTCTTTGAGAAAATCAACAAGATAGATAAACCCTTAGCCAGACCAACCAGAGGGCACAGAGACAGTATCCAAATTCATAAAATTAGAACTAAAAAGGGAGACATAACAACAGAAACTGAAGAAATTCAAAAAATCATCAGATCCTACTACAAAAGTCTATAACTCAACAAAACTGGAAAATCTGGATGAAATGAGCAATTTTCTAGACAGACACCAGGTACCAAAGTTAAATCAGGAACAGATAAACCACTAACCCCTAAAGAAATAACTGAAGTCATTAAAAGTCTCCCCACAGCTGGGCGGTGGTGGCGCACGCCTTTAATCCCAGCACTTGGGAGGCAGAAGGAGGCGGATTTCTGAGTTCGAGGCCACCCTGGTCTACAGAGTGAGTTCCAGGACAGCCCGGACTAGAAAGAGAAACCCTGTCTCGAAAAACAAAACAAAACAAAAAATTTCTCGCAAACCAAATCCAAGAACACAGCAAAACAATCATCCATCATATTCAAGTAGGCTTTATCCCAGGAATGCAGGGATGGTTCAATATATGGAAATCCATCAATGTAATCCACTATATAAACAAACTCAAAGGAAAAAATAAAACACATGATCATCTCACTAGATGCTGAGAAAGGATTTGACAAAATTCAACACTCCTTTATGGTAAAAGTCTTGGAAAGATCAGGAATTCAAAGCCCATACCTAAACATAGTAAAAGCAATATACAGCAAACCAGTAGCCAACATCAAACTAAATGGTGAGAAACTTAAAGCAATACCACTAAAATCAGGGACTAGGCAAAGCTACCCACTTTCTCCCTACCTATTCAATATAGTACTTGAAGTTCTAGCTAGAGCAATTAGACAACAAAAGGAGGTCAAAGGGATACAAATTGGAAAGGAAGAAGTCAAAATATCACTATTTGTAGATGATGTGATAGTATACTTAAGTGACCCCAAAACTTCTACCAGAGAACTCCTAAATCTGAATATATATATTCAGCAAAGTGGCTGATTATAAAATCAACTCAAACAAATCAGTAGCCTTCCTCTACATGAAAGACAAACAGACTGAAAAAGAAATTAGGGAAATGACACCCTTCACAATAGTTGCAAATAATATGAAATACCTTGGTGTGAATCTAACCAAGCAAGTAAAAAATCTGTATGACAAGAACTTCAAGTATTTGCAGAAGATCTCCGAAGATGGAAAGATCTTCCATGCTCATGGATTGGCAGGATTAATATAGTAAAAATGTCCATCTTGCCAAAAGCAATCTACAGAATCAATGCAATCCCCATCAAAATCCCAAATTAATTCTTCACAGAATTAGAAAGAGCAATTCTCAAATTCATTTGGAATAACAAAAAAAAAAAAAAAAAAAAAAAAACCTAGGATAGCAAAACCTATTCTCAACAATAAAAGAACTTCTGGGGGAATCAACCTCCTTGACCTCAAGCTGAACTACAGAGCAATAGCGATAAAAACTGCATGGTATTGGTACAGGGATAGGCAAGAAGATCAATGGAATAGAATTGAAGACCCAGAAATGAACCCACACACCTATGGTCATTTGATCTTTGACAAAGGTGTTAAAACCATCCAGTGGAAAAAAGAAAGAGAAACTTCAAACTAATCTCCCTTATGAATATTGATGCAAAAATACTCAATAAAATTTTTGCAAACCAAATCCAAGCACACATTTTCAACAAATGGTGCTGGTTCAACAGGAGGTCAACATGTAGAAGAGTGCAAATTGATCCATTCTTGACTCCTTGTACAAAACTCAAGGCCAAGTGGATCAAGGACCTCCACATAAAACCAGATACTCTGAAACTAATAGAAGAGAAATTGGGGAACAGCCTGGAACACATGAGCACAGGGAAAAGTTCCTGAACTGGATACCAATGGCTTATGTTCTAAGATCAACAACTGACAAATGGGACCTCATAAAACTGCAAAACCTCTGAAAAGCAAAGGACACTTTCAATAGTACAAAATGGCAACCAACAGATTGGGAAAAGAGCTGTACCAATCCAACATCTGATAGTGGGCTAATATCCAAAGTATACAAAGAACTCAAGAAATTAGACTCCAAACAATCAAATAACTCTATTAATAATGGGTTCAGCGCTAAACAAAGAATTCTCAACTAAGGAAACTCAAATGGTCGAAAAACACCTAAAGAAATGTTTAACATCTTTAGTAATCAAGGAAATGCAAACCAAAACAACCCTGAGATTCCACCTCATATCAGTCAGAATGGCTAAGATCAAAAACTCAAATGACAGTAGACGCTGGTGAGGATGTGAAGAAAGAGGAATACTCCTCCATTGTTGGTGGGATTATAAACTGGTACAACTACTCTGGAAATCAGTCTGGCGGTTCCTCATAAAATTGGACATAGTGTTACCTGAGGACGCAGCTATACCACTCCTGGGCATATACCCAAAAGATGCTCAAACATATAACAAGGACACATGCTCCACTATGTTTATAGCAGCCTTATTTATAATTGTCAGAAGCTAGAAAGAACCCAGATGTCCTTCAACAGATGAATGGATACAGAAAATATGACACATTTACACAATGGAGTACTCAGCTGTTAAGAACAATGAATTCATGAAATTCTTAGGCAAATGGATAGAATTAGAAAATATTATCCTGAGTGAGGTAACCCAATCACAAAAGAACACACATGGTATGCACTCACTGATAAATGGATATTAGCCCAAAAACTCTCAACACCTAAGATACAACTCACAGACCACATGAAGCTCAAGAAGAAGGAAGACCAAAGTGCGGGTGCTTTGGTCCTTTTTAGAAGGAGTAACAAAATACTAAGGGAGCAAGTATGGAGATAAAGTTTTGAGTAAACACTGGAAGAGAGACTTTCTGAAGACTGCCCTTCCTGGGGATTCATCCCATGTGCAATCACTAAATGCAGGCACTGTTGTGAATGCTAGGAAGTGCCTGCTGACCAGAGCCTGATATACCTGTAGCCTGAGAGGCTCTGCCAGAGGTGGATGCTCTCGCAGCTAACCATTGAACCAATCATAAGGTCCCCAATGGAAGAGTTAGAGGGAAGACTGAAAGAGCTGAAGGGGCCTTCGGTCCCATTGGATGAGCAACAATACCAACCAACCAGAACTCCTAGGGTCTAAACCTCCAGCCTGGGAATGTGCTTGGAGGAACCTATGTCTCCAACTGTTTATGTAAGGGAGGATAGCCTTGTCAGGCATTGATGGGAGAGGAGGTCCTTGGTCCCGTGAAGGCTGGATGCCCCAGTGTGGGGGCATTCGAGGGCAGGGAAGGGGGAGTGGGTTGATGGCTGGGGACACACCCTCATAGAAGTAACAGGAGGGGGAGGACAGGGTAAGGGGTTTGGAGAGAAGAATGGGGAAAGGGGATAACTTCTGAAATGTAAATAAATAAAATAGCCAATTAAAAAATAAATAAAAACAAAAAAATTTAAGATGAGGATACAGATCCAAACACAGAGTTCTCAGTAAAGGAATCTCAAATGGCTGAGAAACACTTAAGGAAATGTTCAACATTCTTATCCATTAGGAAAATGCCAAGCAAAACTACTTCAAGATTTCATGTTATACCGATGTGAATGGCTAAGATCAATAACACAAGTGGCAGCTCATGCTGGTGAGGATGGAGAGCAAGGAGAGCAGTTCTCCATTGCTGGTGTTGGTAGAAACTTGCCATCCACTATGGAAATCAATAGAGCTGTTTCTCAGAAAACTGGGAATCAATCTACTTCAAGACCCATCTTGAGGATATATACCCAAAGGACAATCCTACCACAAGGACACATGGCTCAACTATGTTCATAGTGGCTTTACTCATAATAGCCAGAAATAGAAATAACCTAGATGTCCCTCAGCTGAAGAATGAATAAATAAAACGTGGAAAATGTGGGGTTTTTACACAATCACATATTATTCCACATGGTTTTTTTTTTATGGCATCTTGAAATTTGCAGGCAAAAGAATGTAATAGAAAAAATCATCTTGAGTGAGGTAACCCAGAAAGACAAACAAGGTATGCACTGGATTATAAGTAGATATTATCTGTTAAATGAAGGATAAGCATGCTACAATCCACAGACCATGTGAGGCTAAGTAATAAGGAAGACTCTAGGGGGAAGACCTGGATCTCTCTGAGAAGGAGAAATAGATTTTTGCAGGTGGACTGGGGACAGGTGGAGATGAGAATAGGAGGGATCACGTGCAGTGGAAGAGGAATGAGAGGAGAGTGTGGGGGAGACAACTGAGACAACGGGAAATGGAAGGCATTTGGGGGACAGTGTGGAAACCTAATGCTATGGAATCTCCCTGGAGTGAGCCTAGCAAGGACTCCTAGTAATGGAGAATACAGAGCCTGAACCGTCCATCTTATGTAACCAGACAAGGCTTTCAGTGGTGTGATTCGGACACCAACCCAGGAGCAAAAACTTCAATCTTTCTTGCCTGCAAGATGTGTAGGGGTAATGATGGTTCAGAACTTGTGGGAGTGGCCAACCAATGACTGGTGCAATTTGAGGCTCACGCCACAAGGGGGAGACCACGCCCAATGCTGCCTGGGTGGCTAGAAATGGAAGGCTGAAGAGTCCAGAGACCTAGGGTGGAACCAAAAACGTCTGGAGGGGGCAGGGGAATCAATGACGTACTTAATGTTGTCCTGCTATACTCAAGGAAGCTGCATCAAGCAGCTGTTGACAACAGATGTAGAACCCACAACCAAAAGTAAGGCAAAGAAAGAGCCCAGGTTGGAGGTCTCCACTCGATTTGTCCCCATTGAGAGCTTGAGAACTTTCCTGTGAAAAAGAGGAGGAGGAGAAATGTGGGAGCCAGAGGGGTAGAGGATTCCAGGAGAACAAAGGCCACAGAATCAACTAAGTAGGTCTTATAAGACTCAAGAGACTGAAGAAACACTCACTGAGCCTGTAGTGGTTGGTCCTCTGCATATATGTTATTACTGGCTTGCTAGGCTTTTTCCCCTCAGGGGGTAGGGAAGCACCTAACAATGGGTGTTGTGGTATCAATCCCTCTTGCTTACATTTGAGACCCCTTTCCTCCTATTAGGTTATCTCCTCTAGCCTTGATGTAAGGGTTTGTGCCTAGTCTCATTTTATCTTGTGCTAAATTCAGTTGATGTCCCTAGGAGGCCTGTTCTTTTCTGGGGGAAACTGGAGTGGAAGGGGGTGGGTCAGAGGTTAATGTGGGGGACTGGAAAGAGTGGAGGAAGGGGAAGCTGTGGTTGGGATGTATGAGAGAAGAATTAATAAAAACTTAAACTTTAAAAGAAAAGAAAGAAGAAAGAATAGAAAACTAAGACTGCATCCGTCCCTCCAAAATGTAGGACTTATTTGAGAGAGCATATCTCCACTGAGAGAGCAACCAGGTAAAACATCTGATAAAGGCTGAGATTAGTTCTTTAAACTCTCCTAACCCATAATTAAGGAAAATAGGGAAGATTTCGGAGCCAAGGGCACTCATTATGATGACTGCTTAGAGAAGGAATGCAAAACGATCCAACAGGTTAGCCCTGCCTCCACACCCACTACAAAAACACAAACATCCACCTCCACAAAATACACACATACTCACACAGAGAGAGACACACAGACATGCACACACACATACACACACACACACACACATACACAGACACATACATACACATATTCACAGTCTCACACACACACTCATAGTAAGTCAAGGAAAACAAAGCCTACACAGGGGGGAATGATTTCACTTAGAACCACAAATAGAAAAGAAAATATGAGAATGCACACAGAAAGAATAAATATTAAATGGGGTGAAAGGGTGAAGGTCAGTCATTATAACTGTCTTTGAAAATTCAAGCAAAACCAAGTGACCGTATTTAAATTAATGAATAAGTTCACCAGGTAAAAGCTGACTAAAGGATTTAAAGTAAGTACCATACAAGTGTTTGCTGTTTACACAGCAGTGACCAGTAAAAAAAAAAAACAAAAAAAAATGCAAGTTTAACCAAAAAAAAAGTTTTTACAAAACCTCAATGTCAGATCTTTAAAAAAAAAAAAACTCAGAACATTTTTGAGAGTTAATGAGTCACGACAAAGAGCAGTAATTCATGTTTAAGGCTGAGATTATTCTAAACTATCAATTCTCTCTAGATTGTTCTATCAAGTCATGAATCCTAACAGAATTTTTCCATGAGACTTAAGCATTCTAAAATTAATCTGCCCTCCTCTCTGCATCTCTACCATTTTGATAAAGGAAAGAAAAGTGCTTGAAAGTGAAAAGGGTACTCAGAGATACCCACAGTGGATTAATAAATGCATAGTAATTGAGTACATGCTGACAATTCAAGTGCTCTTCAACATATGACTACACAGGGTACTTTTCTGAGTTGATTGCCTAGCTAAAGAACTAGGAAAATGCTAAAAGAACTCCTTAATGCCTCTAAAGAGGAAGATGAACCACTACAGCCCACAGGCCCAGAAGCAGACAGGACTTAGTGGCACTTAGAGGAAATAACATGTACAGAGCTCCTCTGAAGTTGAGGAGTGTTTCCAGAAGTAGGAGGCAGAAACAGAAAATTCTCAAGGAGGCTTGAGTAAACGGGGACTGGTCCTTGGAGTGTGAACCTGGGCAGCACGTCCATAAAAAGAGAGCAACAGGGAATGCTTCTAAAGGGAGAAGAACAAGTCCAAGGAAGTCCACCATAAAAGGGCAGAACCACACTAGATACAGTGTTATAAGGTAGATTTCTAACTGATCAAATAATTATTGTTTATGAGATAGTATTGAGAAAATAATCAATTCTTTGTGTGAATTGTATTTGTTTTCCAACGGTGTTAGAGGGAAGAAGATTTGATTAGACATCAGAAGATCTTAGACTGTCTTCCTAGATTTATTATTGTTCAGCCTTGAAATTCAAGTTACTTAGAACTTGATTTTTATATGTGAAATCGAAGAGGGATGGGGCTTCTGGATGAAAGCGTATTAAGTAATGATCTCACTCAAGCCCCAGCTTTGTACTCAACTTTACAAAACAAAGCAAAACTACTTGGGTTCACTCCTCCCGCGCTGGAAGAGGGGACTCATAAAGACTGGAATGGACTTCTCTTGGCTTCATTCCACTTTTGATTTCTCAGCCTCAGTTTCATTACCCAAGGAATCCACAGGGTGGCAATAATACTGAATAAAAATACATGGCGAGTTAAGATTCTCAGAAACTGTATTCTTCGGAAGCTAATGTTTACAGCTCTCCCTTCCCTGTTTTTATGACGTCACCAGGCTGCTGGAGCTGGGAGAACAAAGGCCACACACAAAGCCTGAGAGTGGGAGCAATGACTCCCAGAGAAGGTCCAGCTATGATCTAGGCCCTTTGCCACACAAAGCAGGCTTTACCAATCCATACTGATTTGAAAGAAAGACAAGTGGGACAGACGGGAGGGGGAAGATAAGCTACCAAATTACTGCAAGTAAGCAATGGAGGTAGAATTCCAGCCTTAGCCGAATGCCTAGTTGATCCCTCAAGACAAGAACTAACCCCAAGTGCCCTTTCTTCCTCATCATACTCGCTGGTACAAGAAATGATGCTTTTACTGTTGTCTTTATAAGAGAAAGGAAGGACATCAAGCTGACTCCTCTTTAGCACAGGCTAATATAAATTCTAGTCACTATGAAACAACACTAGGCAGCTATAGCAGTGCTCACTTTGGGTTTTATATCAGGATCACTCACATCTGTCTCTTATACCTTAAACATCCCAGGAGGAGCTGGGAGTGTGGCTCAACAACAGAACATTTTACTTAACACACATTGGTCTCTGGGTTTAATCCTTGGCATCATGAAATAAATAAAGCCTCCCCCCCAACACACTCACACACACATACACACACACACACAGACATACATACACACACACACACACACACACACACACACACACACTGGCTCTTATCTTAATGGAGAAACAACAAAATTTCATCCAAATTGAGTCAAAAGAGGGACAATGGCATTTAGAGTAACTACGAGGTGTTTCAAAGTATGCAAAGATAAAAGGCTTTTTTGAACCAAAGGATTGAAATAAAGTATCAGAAAAGCACCTGGAATTATCATAATATTTCATACAAACTGTAATGGCTCATTTTAACTGTTATCTGAACACAGCCTAAAGTCAGCTAGGTGAGGAAGTGAAGGGTAGTCTAGATCAGGTGGGCCTGTGGCCAGACCTTACAGAATTGTCATGGTTATGTTAATATATGTGGGAAGACCAAGTCTAAAAGTTACTTGCCCCATTCTCTAGGCTTGGTTCCTGAACTGTATGGAAGCAGAGAGGGGGAGCTGAGCAGGAAGTATGGATGCATTTGTTTTCTCTGCTTTTGATTGTGGATGTGCCTAGCTATTTCAAAACTTACACCACTGGGAATTCCTTGTATTGATGGACTACATCCTGCAGCTGTGAGCAGAAATAAACTCCTTTCTCTCCTCCACTTCCTTTTATCAAATGTTATATCACAGCAACAGAAATGAAACTAGAACATAGACCATATGATCCAACAATATTACACATAACCAGAAATGACAGCTCACGCATCTAGTCCCAGCACTCCAAAGACTGAAACAGGAGGTTATCAGTGAGCTCAAGATCAGCCTGCACTGCAAAGTGAAACTGAATCCTCCACCAAACACCTGAAGTGTGAAATGTTCTAAAGTCAAAGTTTTTTGAGTACCAGCACGACACCACGAGTGGAATATTCCACACCTGACCTCATGGGATGAGTCACACTCAAAACATAGATGCAATAAGAATATAGTATATAATTACCTCCAGGCAATGTGTGTAATGTGTGTGTGAAACAGAAATGTATTTCATGTTTAGACTAGGATCTCTTCCCTACTGGGCCTCTTTTTATGTATGTGTAAATATTCTATAAAAAAAATTTAAAACATGAAATACTTCTAGTCTCAAGCATTTAGAATAAGGAATTCTTTACCTGTATTTTGTTCCTCTGTGATCCCCCTCTGCATGCCTTTTGTGTCATGTGCAAAGTGTTGCTTCCTTCTGGGGACTGACTCTCTTCCCTCTCACACCTCTTTACCTCTATTGACTCAAAGAAACAGACTCATGTCTTTGATTCCTTTATTTACAATCTCTGAGAAAGAAAATCTCACCTGGCTTGACTACGGCTGGAGTATAATTGAACATGAGTGAGAGCAGTAATTATCAATGAAGAAGATTCTGAGACACAAACACCCTACGTTAGGCTAGATAAGCGGGGGGGGGGGGAGGGATTTTAAAAAAATGGTTTAGGTGATCTGAGAGATGGCTCAGTCAGCGGTAAAGTGCTTTGTATGCAAGCTGGAGGAAATGAAATTAACTTCCAGCACCCACATAAAGAAGCCAAGTGTGCCAGTGAACCCCTGTAATCTCTGTGCAGGTACAGAAGAGATAGGAGGATCCTGGAGCCTGTGGGGGAGCCAGTCTCGCTGAAGCAGTGAATTTCAGATCCAGTGAAAAGCACTATCTACAAATGAATTTCATCAATTGCAAAGAACAGTTAATAAAGACATGCAACATAGACCTCTGACATCTATACAGATGCATACGCATGTGTATGTACACATATAGAGGCAAACATGAACCCATACACATAAACTCATTGCCTACATTATTACAAACTTGAGCTAAGGATGTAACCCAATTGTAGAGCACTTATAGAATAGGTGAGGCACTCCGGGTGACTTCCCTGCTACCAGAGAAATGAATGAATGAATAAATAAATAAATTTGCCAGATAATTGATATGGAACTCTAAGTTATTTACTGTATTTATGCACACCCCTGTTTTCTACAATGGTAGTACTATAAAACTTACAGAAATATCAGGTAGGCTACAGATTTTGACAGCTTCTAAAAGTATTTAGAATTGTACAGAAATTAGAAAATTCAGAATTCATATTTATAGTGTCTATAACTCACCTGCTCATTTTACCATCATTTAAAAAAAATGTGATTGGTAATAGGGCCAGAAGAAAAGTATACAGAAGAATCACAAAAGATTATTTTAAAGACTCTTACTAATGGCTGAAGGGATGGCTCAGTGCTCAATACAACTGGCTGCTCTTCCAGAAGATCCAGGTTCAATTCCAAGCACCGACATGGAGACTCATAACCTTACCTAACTCCAGTCCAAGAGTGTCTGATGCCCTCTTCTGGTCTCCTCAGGCAATGTATGAACATGGCACACAGACACATGCAGGCAAAACACCAATACACATGAAATAAAATGAGAAGAAAGAAATATAATAATAATGAACAAGTTTGAAAAAAAATGCTAGGATTACCCAAACATGACACGGACACATAGTGAGTACCTGCCCCTGGGAAGATAACACAGACTTGCTCAAGGCAGAGTTGCCACAAACCTTCAGTTGCTGGGGGTTTTTAAGTGCAAACTCAAGAAAGCCCATTAAAGTGAGATATGTTTAGACAAGACAAAGCAAAAATGTGTGCTCAGATTGTAACATGTTCATGAAGGAGTACAGTATAATGACACCATTACAGTGTGTTTTTGAGCCATTCAGAGTTGTCTGAGATCTGCTGTTTACTATGAATAGAATTAAAGGACTTCTGTAACTCTCTGAGGCTGTCCAGTTGCATATTGGTTTTCCTAATGCCTATTGAAAGTTATGCTATGGGAACTAGGGCATGGCTGAGCAGTTAAGGACATTTCTGCTCTTCCTAGAGGACCCAGGTTCAATTCCCAGCAACCACATCGGTCTCACAACACTACGTAACTTCAGTCCTGGAGGATCTGATGCTCTCTTCTTGCCTGCATGGGTACTGGGCACACACTCATGGTATACACACTCCTATAGGCAGAACATCACAAACTTTTTTTAAAAAAAACAGAAAGAAGGTAATGTTATGCATAATATCAGTTAACACATATCAAAATGTCCAGAATGTAGCTGGTATTCTATAACAATAACCACCATCATCACAGACCTGAGAAGTACAAGGAAGTCAGTTCATTTTATTCTCAGTGGAATGCACAGGTATCCTCGTCAGAAGCACCATCACAGTCATCATGACCCCATTTTTACAAAAAGAAAACTGAATTATAAGGTTGTAATTGCTCAGATGAAAGCTCAGTGTCAACAGCCACAATTTGAAGCTGTTTGACTTTCTGCAAACCTGAACTTTCTTATCCAACCTTGTCTACCTCAAGGGTACCTGCTGAAACATGGACCCTGGGATTCTCACTGCAGGATACCCTCCTCACTGGCCAATAGTATGTGCCTTGCCCTGACCACTCCTCCCTCTGAGTAGCACCCACCTCATTGATTTTTCAGGTGCTGGGGATCCAATCTACAGCAGGGGCATGAGGGATATGTGCTCTACCACTAAGCATGTCTCCAGCCTTTAGTCTTATTTTATTTTGTAATTATTGAACTTCATTTGAAAGCATGATGCCGCCGGGCGGTGGTGGCGCACGCCTTTAATCCCAGCACTTGAGAGGCAGAGGCAGGTGGATTTCTGAGTTCGAGGCCAGCCTGGTCTACAGAGTGAGTTCCGGGACAGCCAGGGCTACACAGAGAAACCAAAAAAAGAAAAAGAAAAGAAAGAAAGAAAGAAAGAAAGAAAGAAAGAAAGAAAGAAAGAAAGAAAGAAAGAAAGAAAGAAAGCATGATGCCTTGAACTCACTCAGCCAGGCATTCATTGAGCTCAAGATTCTCCTATCTCAACCTTCTAAGTAGCCTTGAGATTACTGGCCTGAGCCACCAAAACCAACAAGTCTATTATTTTTGTTTATTGGGTCATATGTTTATTGTAGGATCTTATGAAAAAAATGAACTGGGGGATTTATTTTGGTCAATTTAATCTATTTCCTTCATTATTCCAATGGTCTTCAGTCTTTGAGTCAGTCTGTCCTGGAACAGGACTGGGAAAGATCTGACTCTAGATGCTCCTTTTCCCTAACTATTCAAGGAAAGACCTCAGGCCTACAAGACAGTCTGGTTTGTATTATATTCTCAGTGACATAAAATGGCTATGTTTGATAGCATCACCATCTGGTTCTATTCTAGTTTCATGAGTAGACGCTTGCCCAGTGGTTCTTACTATCTCTCTAGTCAGTGTGATATCTATCAACATGTCACCTAAACGTTACATACTTATTATTCTGTCTCAGCTTCGGATATATCTGAGCTTCCACATCCCCAAAATACATTGTTATTTTGTGTGTGTGTGTGGCGGGGGAGAGGTGGGGAGGCATTATAGGTTTTGATGCTGTTGTTTTGTAGCCGGACTGTCCTGAAACTCATTACAGTTCTTCCTCAGATTCCTAAGTTCTAAGACTGCAGGCACATGTTACCAGCACTCAGCTGTTTTGGGTTTTTTTTTTTCCACCTTATGATCATTCTCATATTGAGCACCCAATTATTTACTATTTTCCTGCACTGATTTGTGATTCTTCCTACATAAACATTTTTGGTGTCTTCCTTGAACCAGGCACTAGTATTGGTAAGCCTGTATGGTTTCACAAAAGGCCATGAGCCACATTTCCAGAGGTCCATAATCCAATAGTATTAGAATCTCTAAAAGCCAGAGAGGTTTCACGGATGAAGGAATGTTTGAATACCATTATTAAGGAATAATGAAAGGTCTTCAGTATGCCAAAGAAAGTGTATCCAGATATGTGAAATAGACATTTATTATGGAGGCCTGTCGGCACAGGAAAAAAGATCACCAGAGAAACAACACAGGTACCTGTAACTATCTGTCTGAGCTGTGGATGCTGATAGTACCCTATAACCCTTTATGTAGCCAAGCTAGACAGCTACAGTTCATTAGTGTTTTTATTCATTCTGAACTCACATGAACTTCACCACACCCCAAGTCCTTTTTATGCTTTATTTGGAGGGCAGTGCTAAAGACCAGCACCATCCAAGGCAAGTGTTTTACCACTGAGTTAAACCCTGGGTATTCTCAGATCCCTTCTTAGGAAAACTCTGGCAACTTTTACCAAGAAGTAAGTTTGCACAAAATATGAAACTAATTTAATAAAACTACCTGCATCCGCTATTATTTTTCTGATGCTGTGATAAAATACTAACAGAGGAGAGGTTTATTTGGGCTCATAGATTAGAAGAACACAGCCTACCATTAGAGGAAAGACATGGTGGTGCTCACAGCATCAGGAGAGTGAGGTTGTTTGCTCACATCTGGGCAGATTAGGAAAGAGAGAATGAGCAATGCCTGTGGTTAGTTGGCCTTCTGCTTCTTCTCCTTTTAAATTCATTCCAGGGCCCCAGTCTGTGGAATGGTGCTGCCCACATCCCGGGTGGGTCTTCCCGCTTCCATTTAACCTCTCTAGAAATGCCCTCAGAGCTTCAGAGGTATGTTTCCTGGATGATAAGACATCCAGTGAAGTTGGCAACGAAGATTAATCATGACACTGAGCAACTGAACCGAAACAATAGGCAAGTATCTGAAATAACCTGCCTAGACTCCCTAAGAACTATCTTTTATAAGTGTTTCAAAACTTTATTTCCAGCCAGCAAGAAGACACAACAGGTTAAAGATGGCTGTTACAAGTCCTATGATCCGAGTTCAATCCCCAGACCCCTCTCAGTAGAAGGAGAGAACTGATTCCTGCAAGTTATCCCCTTATCTCCATATGACATGCTTCCCAGGGCACACATGCAGGGACATGTGCACAAACATGCACATTCACTACATTAATTAATCAATTAACTAATAATTGTAAATGGTCTAAAAACATGTTTTATTTCACTATTCATTTGATCCTGCTCAGTGATGGCATACATTGCTGTGGAAGTTCTGTTCATCAATAAATAACAGTAATTTGTATCCATTTTGTCACAAAGTTCACACATATTACATAAAGGCCTTGACAGCTCTACTCAGTTCCATGTTTTATAGTCAAAGACTACAGTGTTATAGGAAGCAAAGCTACACCACTGTCTCAGTTTAGGATGTATGTGTATTAGTCACTATTCTGTTGCCATGATAAAGACCACGAGCAGAAAAAACATGGGAAAAGAGGCTTCACTCTTTCTTACACTTCCAGGTCACAGACCATTGATGACATCAACTGTGTAGCTCCTTCCATCACTGTAGAGGCTCCCCAGGAACAGAAAGCTTCCAGGCCAGTTCAAGGTTGATTTCTTCATATCCTCTGATCAACATGTGTGTTGTCTTTATCAATACTGTCTAACCTGGCCTGAAATGACAGTCTTTAGCCTAGAGTCTAGCCAGTCCATCCAATCATTATTCTCCTGCCTCAGCCCCCTGAGTACTAGGATTACAAGCTTATACCCTAACACCAAGGCTCCTATAGCATTTTTTCCCCTTCCATCACACAGATCTAATGCTATGTTGCACCTAGGGGCCAGATCACTTTAGCTCCCTTAATCTAACCATTTTCCATTTTTAAAAAAATTATTGGCACTTTTAAAAGATACTTTCTACACTTTTTAAAATACATTGTTTCTCTTTAGTCCTCTCCTGAGATGTCCTTACTACTGAATAGAAGTTTTGCACTGGTCCATAGAGTATCAGCTTGGTTGTGTGTTCTTTCCTAAGCCAGTTCTTGTCACTTATCCGGAAAGCGTGGGCTTCAACCTCAAGCTGACCCTTCTACATTCACAATCAGCTCTCCACATTTCGTTCCTAAACAAGAGCCCTCATTTCTCTCCATTTGTTTATTTTCTGTCTGTATGACTCACTGACTCATTTTTTTTCCTTTACCTCATTACTGCATTTAATTAAGTAAAACAAACTTTCAATGGTGGTTATCTCTAGTGAGTGGAATGGTGGGGGAGGCTTGAAAGGGATTGTAATTGGGCATCCATCACATCCAGCTTTCTTTTTTAACTTCTTTTTCTTCTTTTCAATCAGAGACAAAAATAAAGTTGTGAAAGAAAATATTCCTGGGCTCCAGCATTTGAAAGGCAGGAAACAGTAACAGAGCCTTGAGCTAAGCACGTTCCACAAGCTGTTTCTCATTGAACTCATGAATGTGAGAAAGGCTACTTCAGAGTTCCACCGATGACTCACAGCCTCCAATCTTCTTTCAATCAGCAAGCTGGGTGCACAAATTAGTTAGGATTAGTTCTGGAGTGTAGACTTCAGACTGGCTTGAAGCGAAATTATTTGTTGCAAAAGATCTCCACCTAGCATAGACCTTGGTAAGCTGGAAAGAAAGTTTTGAGCAATACTAATATGGAGATGGGCCTCCTTACAAGCTGAAATATTTATGGATGATGCAGAACTCTATTTACTTTATTCGCTATAAATAAAGTAAGATCAAACCAAACCCTGGCATGGAGGCACATTCCTGTAATCCTACTAGAAGAAAAAGGCAGGAGGATCACCTCCAGTTCCAGGACAGGCCTTGGCTGTACAGTGAGTTCAAAGCTCATCTAGGATATATACTAAGTTTCAGACCAGCCTAGGCTAGTGAGTGAGACCCTGTCTCAAATTAAACCAAACAATTAAACACACAAACTGTTTATATCCTGAGCTGTGTCAAAGACAGGAAGTGTCTGAGAAGAATCAAGGTCTGAGGCAGGGAAAGTATTGCCTCTGCAGTTATTCAGATCTCCATGTCAGCTCACAAGGGAGCATTCTTGTTTGTCTCTAGGAGGAAGTGAGACATTCTCGGAAATCTCTCTTCCTAATTAGTCCTAGGTCTACCCCTCATCATGCCTGCCCAGGACAACTTAGAATGGAGCAACGGGGAAAGGCTTAAACAAGGATGCTATAGCTTAATAAGAAACAAGAAATTGCTCCTCTGAGCCCAGGTTTCAGCCAAGCCACTAGATGTGTAGAAGCAATTCTTTCTTTGCCCTGGCCTCTGGGCTCACATGGATGGATCCCATCCACCCATTTGGATGGGGTGGGGGAAGAGTTAGGAGGTGCCACTCCTCTCTTAGCCCTTCTTGTTCACTCCCTAGTGAGAGTGAAGACTGCTTTCCCTTGTCCATTTTCAGGTTTACTTAATGTTTTCCAAATGATTTTCCCAGGCCCTGCATGGCCCTACTCAAAAGACATTACCCAGGAGAAGCTAACAGTCTTTCTAAAACTCTGTGAGCAGAGCTCCCAGGGCTTGTCCTATTGGAATTGTAGGTACACAAAGCTAGTCATAAGACCATTGAGTTTTGAATCACTCACTTTTGAATCAAGCAGAGAGAGGCCAACATGCCTTCACTGAGATGTGCAGCCATGCAGATGTCCTTCCAGCTTCAAAATGTCCTTCCTTCTAGCTTATGCATCATAAGAACACTCTGTGCAGTTACTCATGGAACACCAATTATCCTCAAAGCACGATAAAAGAAAGGTGATCATACACACATGCATTCTCCAAAGATGTCATCCACATACATCCCTGCCCATGATAAGAAAAGGCAGACCCTGAGCATTTGGCTGTTGTCCTGGCTGGTTTTGTATGTCAACTAGAAAGATCACAGGGAAAGGAGTCTCCATTGCGGAAATGCCTCCATGAGATCCAGTTGTAAGGCATTTTCTTAATTAGTGATTAATGGAGGAGGGCTCAGCCCATTGCGGTTGGTGCCACCCCTGGGCTTCTGTGTCTGAGTTTTGTAAGAAAGCACGCTGAGCAAATCAGGGAAAACAAGCCAATAAGCAGCATCCTTCCATGGTTTCTGCATCAGCTCCTGCCCCCAGAAGCCTGCTGTGTTTCAGTTTCTGTCCTGAATTCCTTCAATAATGAACAGCAAAATGGAAGGATAAGCTAAATAAACCCTTTCCTCCTAACATCAATTTTTTTGTCCTGGTGTTTCATCACAGCAAGAGATATCCTAAGACAGCTGTGGCAGGTTCTAATCTAAGACCCTTGCCATATTGTCTCATTGAATCAGCACAGCATCCTTAGACAGAGGAAGTGCCACTGTCTCCACTTTGCAATGAAGAAACAGAATCTTTCATAATGCTTCACAATCTGTAAGATTGAAAACCCAGGAAATACAGCTTGACATTTCTGTTCTTAATCATGGATGCTGGTCAGAGAACCAATTGTTTCTAGTCCCTTCTAAGTTCAGGCTCTCTGCTGATGCCTTGAATCACAATACTGCTGGCAAGTTGATGTCTATGCTAAGTGAGGGTACCAGAAATCACATCCCACTAAAGCTAGGCAAGATGGTTATGGAACCCATGAAATAGAGCATTCAGAGAATCCTCCATCACGTGAATTTTATGTGTATTCTCCGATGGGCCTAGACAATCCTCAAAATAAGACCTGTCAGCCTGCTTGCTACAGTTTGTTGTAGAAGGGCTTTCTCTTCTCTTTTCTATTTTTAACATGTTTCACACTTTTTGTTTGTTTGGTGGGATGCCATAGTGCACTTGTGGAGGTCTCATCTTTCCCTCATGCAGATCCTAGGGATCAAACTCAGTTATGGTGCTGGCAGCTGGCTCTTTTATCTACTGACCCACCTCTCTAGCCCACCCACCAGCTTTTCTAACTGGGGGAAATTTGAACTGGAAAGGGATAGGGCTTCTTAAGATAAAGCTTCAGGAAAGACGGTTAATCAGCTTTGCTACTGCCCCACCCCGATCTGTGCTTCTGAAGCCCTCCTTAAGCTGGGGGCCACCGGTCCATTTGTGGTATCCTGCTAACCTTTCTTTGAATACAGTCTGTTTCTGATAGCTCTCTCAGGGGGACACTTGAGAGGTTTAACTAAAAGATTCTCTCATTTTAAGTCCTGAAAACCAGCTGAATAATTTCAGCTCATCAGGGAAAACACATTGTCGAAGACCACAATATCCACCTGGCCTGACCTCTTCACTCATCCTTGGACCTCATTCTTTTCAGTATCCTGCCATATCACTATTCCAAGATAGGAATGTCTCTACCCTCCCACAGGCTAGAAATTCCAGTCTGAAAAAAAAATTCAGCTTCTGGCAGGTAATCATGTTCATAATATCCTGAATGTCCTTTACTTAGCTCTGTCATGTGTCCCATTGGTCAGTCCAGCTTTAGTAAAGTCATAACCACCTGATACTCAAAATTCTGACAACACTGACAACAACAATCTTCAAGCAGTTATTTAAGTTTCAATTCATTCTGGAGTTTTGTCTTCCATTTTTGGTTGCTTGTTTTAATTCATTCATTCATTAACGACAATCTTACATGAGAATGTTCTCTAGGCCACTACAGAATGCAATAACCTTGTGGTTACCTATATTTTATTTTCTCCTTCTCCTGTTTCTCCTCTTCCTTCTCCTCCCCCCTCCTCTTCCTCCTCCTCCTCCCCCTCCTCCTCCTCCCTCCTCCTCTCCCTCTTCCTCCCCCTCCTCCTCCCCCTCCTCTTCTTCCACCTCCTCCTCTTCTTCCACCTCCGCCTCTTCTTCCACCTCCTCCTTCTCCTTTTAGTATGAAGGGTTACGTCTAAAGTCTAGTTCATGATCCAGTAAGACTTTTTCTGTTTTTCCTTTTCAAATAAAGTCTCATTAAATTATTCTAGCTGGCCTAAAACTGACTCTATACCCCAGGCTGGCCTTGAACTTACAATTATCCATCCTCAAACTCCTAAGTAGAAACTTGTAAGCAGACACACAAACTGGACACCTGAGTCCCAATGAAACTGAGTCAGTCATCTGGTTTGCCTGAATTTCTGGGACCAAAGTGTTACCTGATTGTGGTAATTTGTATTAAAATTTCACATTGGTTTGGCTTCAGTGTTAAAATCTGTAACTATCAATGCCTCTGATGTGAACCCCAATGGTATTTTTGTAGTTTTTGTAATCTTGAGAATACAAAAGATACGAATAACATTATATACATATTCTGGCATGGGAAAGAACCATATAGTAGTGCCCTGACACACAGGCAGACAGACTTCTCTCTGTGGGAGAGAAGGGAAGGAAGACAGGAGAGGAGGATTCAAAGAAAAAAGGCAGGAATAGAGGGAGAAAGAAACCAGATAGCATGATAGAAGGTACTTACTTGTACAGAACTCTTTAAAGAGACATAATCAGGACAAGGAATGGTGGTGAATCCCCAGGGCTGACAATAGCAGAGTAGCCACTAAAGATCCTATGTTTCAAAGAGGAAGACAACAGAGTTACAAGATCCCAGTTTAAGGGAAATTACTATAAAGGGCAGCCATCAGACAAGAGCTGCTACCTTCTGTAAAATGACCCATGACCCACCACCCTGGGGGAGGAATCTTTGGACAGTAAATATCCCAACTCAGGTTGTTCCCTTCCTTTTGTTTCTTAGTAATGCTTACTAGTGGCTGGACCCAACCACAAGCCAGAGGCCATTTACAGAAGGTGTCCAAAGCAGTTAGCTTCTTAGGACTCAGAGAAAAAAGGAAAGAAAGCCAGCAAGAATGGACTTAAGGCACATATGGGCACACACGGGGGGTGGGACATGCTCGAGCGTACACACGTACACACACACACACACACATACACACACACACACACCAGCCTGCATCATTTTTCTTTACTTCTTTATGTTAGGCAAACACTCACTCTGACACTGGATCACATTCCCTGTTGTTTCATTTTTTTCAATGTTTTTGTTTTGAGACAGGGTTGTACTAAGTTTCCAGGGATAGCCTAAACACACTCTATAGTCCAGGCAAGCCTTCAACTATCTTCCTTTTAATTTTTTCCAATTTAATTTCAACAGTTTCACACATACATGCAATGGACTGAGAACATATCCATTTTTTCCACACGCTCTTGTCCTCTCACTCCTGTTAACCCCCCATTTTCTTGCCAAGTAGCTCCCTCCTACTTTCATATCTTATTTTGTGTGTGCAGGTTTTGTATAGGTGGCCATCCTCTAGCTCTTCAGTCTTTCTGTCCCCCTTTTGATGATGTTCACTGAGCCTGGAGAAAGAAATATCCCCATTCAAGACCAAACACTCAGCAGTCACTTAGTCTCAGCATTTTGTCCAGTTATGAGTCTCTATAGTAACCAAAAACACTCAGCCAAGGCCAAGAGAAGCGCCAGTCTAAGGGCATACATGGATCTTGAAGGCGCTTAGACTGTGTGTGTCCATTCAGCATAGGATCAATATTAAGGTCTCCCTCTAGGGCCTGTGAGCTCTGCAGTCACAGGATTTCCCCCAAGTTTACAACAAAATGGAAATCTCTTCCCATGATGATAATTAATCATGCTCTGATTATACCAGTAGGAACATTTTGTCTGGCAGTCATGAAGTTCTTAGCAGTCTGCAGCATTTGCAACTGGGTAAGACTTATGATGCCGTTTTTCCCCTCCCCAACCCGCAGCAGTCTACATGTCACCTGCTGGTACCCTGATGATAGTGCTGAGGAAGCTTCCAGCTCAGTTCCAGCTTGATTTACTTAAGTGCTCTGTCCCAACAATGCGGTGTCTTTAATCACAGGGTCTTACTATCTAGTTCTCCAGGGTGGCCAAGAGCAATGACAATAGCCTCCATTGTTTTGGGATTCTCTTGAGGCTCCTAGCCAATATCTTGTAGGGAAATATCACACACCTAGCACTGGAACTTCTGATAAAGACCTGTGGATTCTGAGGACAGCATTCTCCATTGATAAAGGGTAACTTTAGTCAGGCTTTAAAATAATTACATCTTTTATTTAGCTTGCAAAATAATAGGTTTCTATATAGAGTTTCCCTGTATTCTAAGCTGTGGTTACTTTCCCCCAGTCCCCACTACCTCATCGATCACCTATCCCCATTTGAACCTTTCCAGCCCTAATAATCCTTTTCTCTACTGTACCACATGTTGTACTACTCCTCCTGCCAAGACATTCTTCCTACACACACACACACACACTGTTTCTTCTATCACCTTTCTTGCTTCCTAGGTTTTACAGACACTCACTCCAACACAGAAATTTAAATTTGAAGCTAGGATCTGCACATAAGAAAAAAACATAATAGCATTTGTCTTTCTGGGTTGTGGTAACCCCCACTTGGTATAATACTTTCCATCTCTTTTCTCAACGCGGCAAACTTTCCTTTTTTCTTCACTGATGAAAATTCTATTTGGTATATATATACCCCATCTTCATTATGGAGTCATTATGTGATGCACATCTAGGCTGATTACATTCCTTTGCTATTGTGAATCGAGCTGCAGTGTGGAAATGTCTGTTGCAGGATATTTGATCACACTGTGAACCCCAAGGTTGTCTTAGGGTGTTGCTCAGCCCTTAACACACACCTAATCCCTCTGGCTGGAATATACACATGTCCTTAGTGCACATCTTTAATCTCAAACAATGAAGGTAAAGTCAGTTTGTAGAAGGATGTATCCAGGTTTAAAGTCAATGTCTAACTGAGTGGCAGCTGAAGTGACCAATCAGAGAAAGATTTAATAGGTTAGGGTATGACCAACTCTCATGAGAAGAGAGAGGAAAAGAAAGTTTCTTAACAAAGCAAGCCAAGAGAGTGCAGGAGAAATGTAGTTTTATTGGGACAGGTATATCAAATCAGGTTGCAGAGACAGAACAAGATAAACATAGATGAAGACAGAACGAACTAGAGAAGTCAGTAGGAGTTGGAAGATTAGAACAGATTGGCAGCGTTAGTTTGAAGCCAAGCAGAGCAACTCAGAAGCTGGGAAAAGCCAGATTCAATCAGTCAGCTTGGAGAGGAATTCGAGTCAGAACAGTTGAGTTGAACCAGTCAGCCAGAGATCAGAAAGAACTAGGAAGGATGAGCTTAGTCAGCAGTAAGTCTCAGAGGCTGAAAACATTACAGGCCTATATTAGATTGTGTGGCGACTAGAAGCTTCCAGGACTAGGTCTAGGTTAGCAGACAGAGGCAACAAGCTTCCAAGATGACAATTACTTCAGGCGAATACAAGTTATTTTTACAAGTGTCTCTGTAGTAGAATGTGGAGTCATTTGGGCATATGCCTAGATATAGCTCGGTCATGTGGTAGTTCTATTTTTAACTTTTTGAGAAACCTCCATTCTGGCTTCCACAGTGACTACACCAGCCACACCGACAGTTTTCATTTCCACGTCCTCATCATTTGTTATTATTTGTTTTTTGTTTGTTTGTTTGTTTGTTTTTGTGATAATCATTCTTACTGGGCTGAGATGGAATCTCAAAGTAGTCCTAATTTATATTTCCCCATGGCTAAAGACATTGAGCACTTTTGAAGTTGGTTATTAGCCATTTGTACTTCTCTGTTTACTTCTGTACCTGCCTCCTGCCTTTAAAATTGAGTTCTTGGGTTTCCTGAGGTTTTTTTGAGTTCTTTGCATATTCTCGACATTAATCATCTATCAGACATACAGGTGGTAAGGATTTCTTTCCTCATTCTCTTCCTTCAATTGATAGTGTCCTTTGTTGTGCTGAAACTTTTTAATTTGATGAGGTCCATCTGTCAATTGTTAGTCTTATATAGGGGCAACCAAAATCCTGTTTAGAAAGTCCTGACCTTTACCAAAACCTCATACAGTCCTCTCTACCTTTTACCTTAGAAGTTTCAGGTTTTCATGTTACATCTTTGATATAGTTACAGTTGAGTTTTGTTCAGGATGAGAGATAAAGCTCTAGTTTCATCCTTCTACACGTAGACATCCAGTTTCCCCAGGACCATTTCTTGAAACTCATATCTTTAGTGTAGCTTGAAGTTAGGCATGGTATATTAACAGCTTCCCTCCACCCTACTAACCCCAACCCCTAACTCTGCAGCACATTAAGGGTTGCACTGGAAATCTGGAAATTTTTGTGCTTTCAAATGAATTTTAAGGTTGTTTTGTTTCATTCTTTTCTGTGAGGAATAGCACTGGTGTTTTAATTGGGATTGTATTGAATCTGCAGTTTGCTTTGATAATTCTGTCCCAGATTGTAAAGTATCAAGGATTACAGATGTGAACTTTCAAGCCCAGCTAAATTATTCTCTTCTCTCCTTTTTTTTCCTTCTTTTCCTTTTTCTTGATTCCTTACTTCCCTCCCTCTCTCCCTCCCTCTTTTCCCTCCTCCAATACTTTTTCTTTTTTAAGACAGGGCCTCATACAGCCTTGGTTGTCCTCAAATTCACTATACTGCTAGGGCTATCTTGAACTCCTAATCTTTCGGGTTCCCCGGTTCCACTTCTCAGGTACTCAGATATATAGGCATGAAGCACCATCATATGGAGCTTTTCTTATTGTTGTTAACTTCAAATTGGCCTTATCTGGAAAGCTATCTCATCAAGGTGATAAGAAGTTCAGTAATCAGCACCGCTCTGCCTATCCTCCCCAACCATATCCAGCCTGAAAGAACACATCCTTCAGTCTGTGACCCGTGTTCACATGTACACTGTCCACTTTGCACCAGTGCCCAAGCTTAGTGGTTCTATAGTTCTGCACTACAGTGATTAAACAACATTTTTCCAAGGACAGCATGCAATTCAAATCCACTAGCATAAAAATCGCTCCACCCCACAGTCATTCCAAGAGGTACAAAAGGAGTAGACGAGGGTCCCAGTTACCCATAGTAGCTGAATGTTCCTTTCCTATCTGCAAGAACCTCCTTGTCTTGGATCCTGACTTCATGTCTCTTCTCAAAGGCACTTCTCTCCTCCACTCGAAACTCTGAAGCGTAGTTTCCTTAGTGGGTTTGCATTTTCACAAAGTCAATGTCTTCTTAAGACAGATTCTGTATTCAGCCTGCCAGCTACTAACTGCCAAAGTCACAGCTTTCCTTCTGGAATAAGAAAAAAATATATATATAAAACCACAGAAACAGGCCCAGTTAGAATTCTCTTGGATTTTTTCTACTGCAACATAAATAAGAGGCAATTTAATTTACATAACTCAAATTTAGAAATGTAGATAGACTGGGAACTGCTTAGCAGAAGCTAGCGTTGAGGATGAGTCTAGCATATAATAAAATACAAAAATCAGCTTATAGGAAATGGAGTAGCTGAGCTTGGCACGGTGGCACATGCGTTTAATTCAAGTACTCTGGAGGCAGAGGCAGGCTGATCTCGGTGAGTTCTGGTCAGTCTGTCCTACAGATGGAACTCCAGGCTAGTCAAGGCTACATAGTGAGATACTGTCTCAGGAAGAAAAGGCAAAAACGAACAAACAAACAAACAAACAAACAGATAACAAAGCACTCACAGCCTTGCCATTTATCTCATTAAATAGATCCCCCCTCCTCCTCTTAGCTCCATGTACCTGAGCCTGGGAGACTGGAAGAAGGTGGGAAGATGAAGGTAGCCACAGGTTGAAGTCATTTCCCAACATCTAACTTATATCATCTGTCATTCTAAGCAAGTGTTCTCCTGAATGAACACTGAATCACTGGAGCTGATGGAATCATATCATCTACTTGGAGAAAATACAACAACAACAACAACAACCCTAGCTTTAACCATCCTGAGTTTGAGTCCCAGGCCTATGATTTCCTAACAAATGACAAAGTCATGCAAACAGTCTGAACGTGGGCTTCGAAACTCAGGTGGAAGGATTAGAAATAATCAACATAAATCCCCTTTGTAGTACCCTGGGATTCACCAGAAAAATAATAGTATGTCCTACTAATATGGAAGTCCTACTGAACCATGGGAACAGCAAACCTGCAAATTTGAGAGATCCAAACTGAGCTGAAGTAGGCATGGTAACTCACAAGTGCAGGGGAGGTTGAGGCAGAGGGTCACTGCAAGTTTGAGGTCACCCTGGGTCATACAGTGAGTTTCAGGCCAGCCTGTGTCCACAGAGTAAAACCCTGCCAAACACACAAACAAACAAACAAACAAACAAACAAACCCTGGACAGGATCAGTTGAAGAGATCAAGTCTCTAGGAGGTGTTCAAGTCTGTTCTTTCTTACTTTCTTGGGGGAAAGAGAGGGATGAGCTGGAACAAAGGACATCAAGAATCCCAATCCAGCATTTTCTTGACAGTCTTCTATGGCACATAGCATCGTGGCCTATTTCTGTAGGCTCATGTGGCTTGCTAAATAATCTTGGCCATCACAGAGACCAGGAGAGTGCCAAATAATCCTGAGGGACAAGAACACATTGAGATCATCAGACACTATGATGAAGGCTTGCCCAGCTACACCTGCTGAGCACTGTTCGTGAAAGTTTTTCCTAAGCCACAGAGAATTAACTGATGAAAAGAGCATGGGTAATGCTCTAGAGTTAACTTCACCTGATGAATCTGGGTAACAGAACAGCCATGAAACCTACCCCTGTCTCACAGACAGTCAAGACTGTATCCAACCATAAACTAAAGCCTTGTCCTTGAAGATTGTGGAAATACCCACAATCAACTCCTTAATCTCATTTTATTGAGTTTCATATTTAATAAATAAAATTTTAGGTTAGAGCTGGCAAGATGGTTCAGTGGGTAAAGGTATCCACTACAAAGCCTAATGAATACTCATAATCAATGTGGTCAAAGAAGAAAATAAGCTCTCACAGGTTGTCCTCTGATCACCATACCATGGCAGAAATGTGCCTGCTTCAGCAGGTATGCATACATACACACATATACATACATACACAGAGAGAGAATAAATGAAATGTTTGAAAAGTGTTTAATTCTACTTATTGTTTTTGTATGCACATGTGTATAATGTGTGTGTGATTGATGGCATGCATATGTATATGTGTGGTTGTTAGAGGGTAAGCTTCATGAATTGGTTCTTCGTTTCCACCATGAGTCCTAGGAATTTTTCTCAAGCTTGGTGACAAGAGCTCTTCACACATGTTGATATACTAGGCTAATTTCTTGGTATAATTTGGGGTTTGGTTTGTTTGTTTGCTTCGTCTTTTTATTATTTTGTCTTTTTTTTTTTCTTCAGAGCCGAAGACCGATTCCCAGGGCCTTGTGCTTGCTAGGCGATTACTCTACCACTGAGCTAAATCCCCAACCCCAGTATGATTTGTGTTATTGCCTTCCTCATGTTATAATTAAATAGCTAATTAGCATTCATACATATCGGTACAATAGCATTATTCTGTTTTCTTAGGGTTTTATTTGCTATTGATGCCCTTTAAATGTGCTGTTCCTTACTTTAGTGTTAGGGAAATCATTCACTTCATGAGAGTTGTGTTATGTGAATCATTTCTAGTTTCAGTGAGGAGGGTGTGATTGGGCCTCACTATGAAATCTACGATAGCCTCAAACTCTTGATCCTCTAGGCCTCAGTTTCCCAAGTTCTGGGATTATGGATGTATGCTTACGTGTGGTTTAGGTTAGGAATTCTGAATGTGACTCAGGCTCATGACATCAAAACAGTTGAGAACAGGAGTCAGGACTTGATACATAACCATGGCTTAACTACTGCCCATCTTCTGATTTACAGGTATGTTGGGTTTCTTGTTTTCTAGAATGGCGAAAGATAATAGCAGTCACTCAAAACATCATCCCCCAAGGCAAAGTAATGCAGTTACTTGATCCTTACAGTTTTGTTTTTATGAACTCATTTAATTAAATTGAAGTCTCCATGTTTGATATTTCTCATTTCTGTTGTTAATTTGCCACTCTTGACACAAGTTTCAAATTAATTTTCTTGTTCTGTTTGCAGGCGTATGTGTGGAATGCATATGGACACACGTGGGGGATGGAAGATAAAGGACATCTCACAGGAGTTGGTGCTTTCCTTCTACCACACGGATCCTAGGGACTGAACGGAGTCACCAGGCTTGCTAGCAAGTTCTCTTACCAACGGAGACATCTTGCCAGATCTTAAAAAAAAAAAAATATGACTTTTATGGTGTGTGTGTGTGTGTGTGTGTGTGTGTGGTGTGTGTTGCATGTGTGTATACTTGCAGGCCAGAATTTGGGATTGGGTGTCCTTAATTGTTTTTTGCCTGATTTTCAGGGACACCATGACCAGACTTCCAGGGATCCATCTGTCTCTGTCTCCCTCAGCATTGGAGTCACAGATGCACTCTATGCCCAGCTTCTACATGGGTGCTAGGGTTCCAAACTCAGACCCTCATGCTTGTGGGCTGGCACTTTATTGACTGAGCCACTACCTCTTACCCCCATACCCACCATCTTATTTTTACATAGGCACTAGGGATCTGACCCCTACTCCTCATCTGTCTTGTAAAGGGCTGGTAGCGATGGCTACAAGAGAGGCCAGCATAGATAGAGTGAAAAAAAAGAACCTGTAAGAGTCTGCTAATGGTGTAGCCAGATTTCTGGAGATCTGTTCACTTCAAAAAGATCAGTAGTCCTTTTCATTTATTTTTTTAATTTGAGACAAGGTATTACTATGTAGTCCTGGCTGGCCCAGAACTTGCTCTGTAGATCAGGCTGACCTCAAACTTGTGACCATCCTTCAGGCTCTCTTGCCAGAGTTACAGGCAGGAGTCATCATGCCTGACCCTACATCCTCGTCTATACTTAGTCCTTACTATCAAAGTAAATATGATGTCAAATACCGCTATTTTTTGTAGTAATTTTTTATATATTTACTTTCATTTCAATATTATAACTATCTTATGGACACTAAGATGGCATCTGAACTAATTTTTTACTAGTGCAATTTTATGAGAAGCCAATATCCCCCCCAATTTCCTCAATCTCTGGTGATTTAACTGGAGTACCGTACATAGGGTGACAATGCTTCTCTCAGAAGGCGTACATTATCAAACAAAATCTACCAGGTATAGAATACCTACCTTCCTTTAAGCTGTTGGTCAAGACTGTCTCAAAGAACCCCAATAATACATTGGCTTCGATTGCCAAATAGAACTTGATGGTAAAACCAAATTGCAAAAGGCATCACAAACTTTGGTCTTGGGCATGATAAGTCAATGTGGTACTGACCTACCTGATGTGGCTAGATTTCACAGTGCTAGAAGGTGTTTTGTAAGGTTTTAGGAAGAAAATGCATCAAGGGTTTTACCCCCCACCCCCCACCCCATTCCCCAGCTCACTGTGAACTCTACTAGTCATGATCTGCCTGGCAAAATATACCCATTGGTACAATAGTAGCTAATGGCATGAATATTATGGGGGTAACAAATAGCTTTCTGACTGGATTTAAAACCTGCTTTACAGGAGGGAACTCAAGCCTGGTACTGTAAACTTGCTCCCAAGCCCACGGCTGTGAAGACCATGTGCCCCAGGGAAGAAATTGTCACTGTTACTGTGCTCAATGGACAGAACATCAAACTCCTTTCTAAATACTTATCTTTATCCCTTTAGATTAGCATAGCTCTTACCCATCATCAGAGAAGTTTCTCATTGCAGCAGATGCAAGTTGACAGACATGCACAATGAGGCAACGTGCAGACAATTAGTGATTATCGAATGTTGGAACCCAGATGGAGCTCAATATCATCTCCCTTCTAGGTTCAGAGACTAAGAAGAAAGAGGTGAAGGTGGGGATTGCAGGAAGCAGAAGTCAAGGAAGAGTGCTGAAATAGTGCCTCCTGGACACGACAGGACCATTACATTCATGAACTCACAGTAGCATCTATGGCTGTCTGCTCAACATCAAGCCAGTCTGTCAACATTCCAGCAGGGATGGGGAAAGGACTCACTCGGGAGGCCTCACCCTTAGCTGATTGCTATTGGCAGTTGATGGCTGCCGGGGAGGGGGAGAGGGCGAGTCAGTTTTCTTCATGGGTGTGGCTCCTCTTAGGTTGGCTGTGCTCCAGTGGATGGCTCTACACACCCACGTGCAAACAAGCAGCTCTAGTTGGGCTCAGAGGAATATAAAGAAAAAGAAGGAGGAGGAAGAAGAAGAGTAGAAAGACAAAATGAAGGAGAAGAAGGAGGAAAAGGAAGAGAACAGAGTTGAGAGGAAGAGGTGGGGTGGGGTCATCTATGTCAGACGAGCGAGGGGAAGGAATGCAATCTAAATACATTGTTTATATGCATGAAATTCTTGGGAAAAAAACGTAAATTTTAAAAGAATGTGCTGGGGAGATGGCTTGACCGGTTAAACACCTGATGTGAAAGCCAGACAGGACAGCGATGTGGTGCAAGTCTGTAACCTCAGAGCCAGGAATGGAGGCAAATTTATCCTGGGGTCTGGCTAGGTTTCTGTTCTAAAATATAAATTGGAGAAGGATAGAGGAAGACACTGTATGACATTACTGACTCCATATTTACTTGCAGGGGAAAAAGCATCTGTATTCACACACACACACGCACACACACACACACACCAAAAAGAGAAGAGTTACAATTAAAGGTCTGGACATGGCTCAATGTTAGAGTGGTTACTTGTATGCGCCAAGTCCTGGGTTCACTCTTCAGTACCATACAAGAATCAGAAAGAGAGGGAATGGAGTCTGATTGGTGACTGGTATCTTCAGTTGCAGCACTTGGGAATCTGAGAATTGCAGAATGTTGATGATCAGTCTTGGAGACACAGTGAGTTCTAGGCTAGCCTGAGCTACAGCATGAAACTTTCAAGGAGGAGAAGGAGGAGAAAGAGGAGGAAGAAGAAGAGGAAGAGGTGGAGGAAAGGAGGAAGAAAAAGAAAAAAATCTAAATAAACAGTTGTGTGTAAGAGCAATCACTAACAGACCACTGCAGTAAGTAGATAAACATGCTAAAGAGAATTCAGGCAGAGGAACACTCATTAAAGATTCTTTTTCTCTTTTTTTCTTGTCTTTTTTTTTTTTTTTTTTTGAGACAGGGTCTCATATAGCCCTGGCTGGCTTTAAACTGGCTATATAATTTAGCATCACCCTGAACTTGCCAGCTGTTGGTCTCCAAGCCTATATACTGGGTTTACACCACCAGGCCTGGCCTCAAAAAGAAAGTGTTTAGTCTCTCCAACCCTCCTATATTTATCTTTATTTTTTTCTCAAATCAGAAATAGGAGTTGCTGGGCGGTGGTGGTGCACGCCTTTAATCCCAGCACTTGGGAGGCAGAGGCAGGCAGATTTCTGAGTTCAAGAGTTCGAGGCTAGCCTGGTCTACAGAGTGAGTTCCAGGACAGCCAGGACTACACAGAGAAACCCTGTCTCGAAAAAAAAAAAGAAAAGAAAAAAGAAGAAAGAAAGAAATAGGAATAATAAGTATATTTTGTGTTAAGACAAAGAGAAGTATTCAGAATAAAATAATAAGCAAGAGCCAAAATCTGGGTTTCTCAGAAAAGTCCCAGGAGAAAAAACAAGAAAAGAAAGAAAATATATGCTATTAGTTTACTGTAGGTAACAGTGTATTTCTCAGCAATATCATGTGTACGAAAAACTTAGGACAATACATCTTCTAGACAAAAGTTGATGTTAGGTATACCATAAAGTTTTCATGAAATTTAATTTCCAAAGAAATAGGAATATGAGGGTATAAAGTATAAATTCATGAAGTAATGAAGACAATTAAACAATAAGCAAAGCAGATGTAAGTAGTTTTTTTTTTAAAGAGGAAGCAAGGAAGGAATAAATATGTATGAACAGAAAGAGAGCTTTTTACAGAAAGAGATATATTTTTTTCCTAGTTTCAGAGTGTTTCAAGATGCTCTAAGGGAAAATTGCATACAGCTGTTTAGTTTCCCCTCCAGAGGTTCTAACTGGAAAGATCTGCCCTTCTTCAGTAGCCAGCAGCCTCAGGACTCTGCAGATAGCAGAGGGTTTGCAGGTTCTATGCAACTGGGAGAAAGGGCACTAGGTTGAGAGGGAGACTCAGACTATCTCCCTAAATGCTTAGTGGAAGATACCATTTCTCCAGCCCTCCTATATTTATTTTTATTCATTCTTAAAGGAAAATATTTTTATAGGCTTAATGACAAGGGTTAAGGCAAAGAGAAGAATTCAGAATGAAGTAACATCCCAGAGCATAGACGTGGGTTTCTCAGAAGAGTCCCAGAAACCAATCCATATCCAGCTGTAGGTACAGGATCTCAAGGAAGATTTCCCTCTTTCAGTCTTGTGACTTACAAAATTTAAAGCAGGGTGTGGTGGCCAGGCTGTCATTCCAGCCCTTTGGAGGCTGAGGCAGGAGAATCACTATGAGTCTAAGTTTGAGGCTAGTCTGAATACATAGTGAGCTCTATTCCAGCTTAGAGCGTAGAATAACATGCTGTCACCTCCAAATATAACAAAATGAGGGACTTAGATGCACATTGTGGTGGGTTGAATAAGAACGGCTTCTTTTAGGCTTATGTATTTAAATGCTTAGTCACCACAGAGAGAAACTGAAAGGATTAGGAGGTGAGGTCTTGTTGGAGAGAGTGTGTTACTGGGGGTGGACTTTGAGGGTTCAAAAGTCATGACAGACCCTGTCTCTTTCTTTCTCTGTCTGTGGATCAGGATGCAGTTTTCAGATACTTCTCTAGTGCCTGCCTGAATGCTGATAATGGAATAAGCTCTGATACTGTAAGCAAGACCCCAATTAAATGCTTTCTTTTATAACAGTTGCCTTGGTCATAATGTCTCTTCACAGTAATTGAATAGTGACGAAAACATGCATACATGCACACATATATACATAATACATATGTGTGTTTATTATATATTCATGTATGTTACATATTTAATATACTTATGTATATTTATACATGTAATGCACATATGTATTATAGATGTGTAATATATAATCCACATATGTGTTATGTAATATAATATATATATACACATATATATATATGTGTGTGTGTGTGTGTGTGTGTGTGTGTATCTCACATTCTCACATTTGTGGCTCCAAATACATTACAGTTGGGGCACTGCTGATCTAAATTATAATCTCCCCAAATATGCTAGCTATCCTTTTAGGTCATGTCTTTAGCACCTAATGGGATCCATCAATAGCTATGCTGAAAGCAATGTTAGCAAATGTGAATGGAATGGGATAATCAGGCTCCTACCTCCTCCCAACAGCACTAGGGATACCCTGCAAGTTTTACTTTCTATTTATACCGTAAGATTCTAACCTGCTTCTTTTCTGTGTGGTTTTATTATGTCAAGTTTACATGACCAGTTCCCTGTTTTAGGTACTTGGATGTATTGTGTCTTTAAAAAAATATATAGAATCACCATAGTCAATTTGGACTGACTTCTTCTTTGGGGTGATTTGCTGGATAGTCTCTGGTCAACTTAGCCTCATACTGAGCCTCTTCAGAGCCAGAAACTATACTTTCCGGCATCTCTTTCTCTATTACATACTTCCAGCTGGAAATCTGTCAGCAAGAGCTTTAGAAATCAAAGAAGGAGAAAGCCATAGTTCCCCAAGGCCAGTTAAAGGAAGATGCCTGGGCAAAGTACATGTTTCAAGATACTTCCAGAAGAAGAACTTCTGGAGAAGCTGCCAACATGGAGAGACCTGGTTGCAGGCGTGGTGCTGGGAAGGTAATAAACCTCAGACCTCTTGCCTTTCAAGGACTTTTAGTGAGATTCTAAAATGGCCTTAGCAAATTCGGTCTCAGAACTTGTATGAGTTACTTTTCTAGTGCTATAATAAAACACTATGGCTTATGGTTCCAGAGGGACAAGAGTCCATCGTGGCAGGGCATCGTGGCACCGGGCAGCAGGCTGTGGCAGGAACAGCTGAGAGAGCTCATGTCTCAAATGGCAAGCACAGATACAGAGAGCACACTGGAAATGGCCAGGGGCTCTTCAACCGCAAAGCTCACCTCCAGTGACACACTTCCTCTAACAAAGTCACACCTAAGGCTCTCCAAACAGCACCACCAGCTGGGGACCAAGTACTCAAATACCACAGCCTGTGGCAGGACAGTTTCACCACAGAATTATAGTTACAATAAAAAGTATCCGTCTTTGAGGAGAGGGAGCATGCTCAAGTGTTGAGGGAAGTCAGGCTAATTTGTGAGGGTAGTAAAAGTTGTTCCTTCCTTCTTTGTCTGCCCCAGGGATTGAATTTAAGTCACCACTGTGATGGCAAATACCGCCTGAGCCATTTTGCCAGTCCTTTCTTTATTTTTAAGGAAGCTCTCTAATTGTTTTGGCTTTAAATATCATCAAACTTGGATATACCAGTGAAGGCCTACTAAGAGCTTCGGAGAGACACCATAGACTCCAGAGGGAGGAGCTTTGGGAATGCTGCTCTGACTCTCTCCCTCACAGATGTTTTGCCTTTCTTCTTACTAGGAAAATAGCATTTGTTCTCAGGACCAAGATAAAATACCCATTTGTTCTGAGGACCAAGATAAGATAGCCACTGTCAGCAATTAGATTTTGTATCCACTTTATCTGAAATTTAAGAAATAACAATTACATACTTCTAAGAGAAATAATAAATGATAGATATAATAACTCATTCTATAGTCTCAAAACTTGTGAGCATGAGACAGTAGGCCTGTCCTGAGTTCCAGATCAACCTGTGCTACACTGGGAGACCCTCTCAAAAAGCGATATTAAAAAGGGTTGAAAAGAAAAGATGATAAACACTTGAATGTCACAAAGTGATCTTGGAGAAGTCTCAAGCAACATCTGTTCTTCATATTGCAGTGTTTTGTGCGGTGCACCGGCGTGCTTCACGGTTGTTTGAGTGCATGTGTGAATGAGAAAGTGGAGGACTGGGTGTATATGTGCACTTGTATCCAAGGTGGTTCCAAGTTAGCATTATTAAGACGATGACATAGGCTGTGTTTGCATTTACCCCATTCTTTCTAGATTTATCTAGCTCAGGATTAAGAACTCTCAGCTGCCTGTTTTCGTTGTTGTTGTTGAAAACAATGAGTAGAGGGTTAATTATTACAGCACAAATTCTAAGAAGCCCCAGTAAGAACATCTACAATTGCTTTAAGGTCTTCCAGAGATTAGGAATTATTCTCCAACACCAAATATATTTTTCTTTTCTCGAGGTGTGGCACATCTGCTACCCCTAAAGTCAAGAAGTGGAGGGGGAAGTTGAAGGAGGGAGTTAAGATGGGTAATGATCATGATATACATACATGTATTATACTCATGTTTGACCTCCTCAAGGAATAAATAAAAGGTATTCTAAAAATAAAAGAGAAGTGGAGACAGGAGTTCAAGGTCAACCTCAGCTACATAGCAAGTTCAAAGTCAGCTGGAGGTACAAGATACCTTGTCTCAAAAAACAAACTGGTTTTGAAGCCTTGATGTTGGACCACTTCAATGAGTTCAACTCCCCTTATATTTTTTTTTTTCCTTTTAACACAATTCTGACTGGTAAGAGGCACTGGTCACCATCCTGTTAGGATAAGAAAAGCAATGGCCAACCATCACCAGCATAAAGTACAACCTACAGTTTAACTATAAAAACATAAACATGGGGCTTTCCCAAGCAACACCTATATTTTATATTTAAGAACAAATTCTTAAATGTTATTCATATTTCATACTCATATTTTCACTTGATTTCAATATGGAGCATGCAGTGATACTATTTAAAAACTGAGAACTTATAATTAAACTTTTAAAAAACTTTAAAAGATTATTATTTATTTTGGTCTATATTTTTTTGGTGGGAGGATGAGGTTTAGTTATGTAGTTCAGGCTGGCCTTGAATTTATGATCTTCCTTCCTATCTCTCAAGTACTGGGATTACAAGGCTGTGATACCTCAACCCTGTCTAGAGTTTACATTTATTAACTTTTTAACATTTTCATTATTTTTAGTGTGTGTGTGTCTTGGTAAGTATGGGTGACATGTTTGCCACAGCACATGTGTGGAAGTTGGAGGACCACTTTCTGCAGTCTATTCTTCCCTCCACCTGGTGGGTTCTGGGAAGTGAACTCAGGTCATTAGGTGGGGCAACAAGTACCTTCTTTACCTGCTAAGCCATCTCACTTGCCCAATAATATTTTTATAAAATTGCATTTGTCATGGATGTACTATATTGATAATGATTGCATTGATAAGTACATGGTTTTGGAATAATCGAGTCATTGTTTTCATTTTGCAAACATTTACTGTGTGCAAGTTGTAGGCTTGGGATTGTGCTAACCAGTGGAAATGCAAAAATTTGCTTTGTAGTTGAGAGCTACCATCTTAATAGCAGATGGTGACTTGATCAACAATTTCCATGGTGTGAAAGGAGGGTAAATACGTGGCAGTATAGAGAATTTAAAAAGAAAACTTTCATTGGACCAGACACTTGAAAATATGTATAACTTAGTGTCTTGTCACCTTTGGGAAACTTTCATAAAGGACTCTGTGACAATGAGTAGCTGACCCACATTAATTTGGTTACTAAAGAGAGGCACTATTTTGAGCTCTAGTTGTAAAATGGCTCTATATTCTAGATAGTCTTTGGTACAAGTCTCAGTTCTTTGGTCAAGAGCTAAACTTCACTCTGTAAAGGGTAATGGGGACTTCTCTCCTAGGAGTGTTTATGAGTAAACTCCATCTTGTATGTCTTGTCCTAGAGATCAGGAGGACTCTTGATTTCTCTCTCTCTCTCTCTCTCTCTCTCTCTCTCTCTCTCTCTCTCCTTTTTTTTTTTTTTTTTTGTAGTTTTTCGAGATACGGTTTCTCTGTATAGCCTTGGCTGTCCTGGAACTCACTCTGTAGACCAGGTTGACCTCGAACTCAGAAATCCTCCTGCCTCTGCCTCCCAAGTGCTGGGATTAAAGGCGTGCGCCACCACTGCCCGGTGGATTCTTGTTTTCTTTTCCTTAAAAATGTTCTTAAGCTGGGCAGAGCAGCACACAACTTTAATCTAATCGCAGCACCAGTGGGAGAGGAGGGTAGAGAGGTAGGAGGATCTCTCAGAGGTTAGGCTGGCCTACAGAGGCGATTCAAAGACAGCCTGGGCTAACACAAGAAACCTGTCTCAAACATACATCTTTTTGTTTGTTTGGGTTGGTTTTTTTGTTGTTGTTGTTTTGTTTTTTTGGTTTTTTGT
>NW_021604792.1:10245438-10259607 GCF_004785775.1 Grammomys surdaster
CGCGCCTAAGAGCCCGGCGGCTAGCGGCGCGCCCCAGGCCCCGGCGCCCGCCGCGCTGCTCGCGGGGAGCCCCGGCGGAGACGCAGCCCCCGGGCCCGCCCCGGCCTCATCAGCTCCCGCGGGCAGCGAGGACGCGGAGAAGAAAGTTCTCGGTGAGTCCCCGGCTGCAGCCCGGGAGAGACTGCTGGCGAGGATGGACGTGGATGCAGGGCAGGCTGGGACACGTGGGCCAGGTCTGGGGAGTCTTTGCTGTGGGTCCGGAAAGCAGCACGTTTCCTCGGGGGAAGGATGGGACTCCGGGGAGGCACGGGAGGGGGGTGACTTGGGAAGATTTTATTATGTGGTGTATTTTTCCCCCTGGGCCTGGGAGGGTCAGGTGTCTGTCCCCGACGCCCTTCCCTCGTGGGCTTGGGACAGCGGCCATGCTCCTGCGAGCCACATGCCGGCACAGGGATGTTGCAACGCCCCGGGAAGCTTGGAGCGGGCACCCTCCTCCCCTTGCTGTGCCCACAAATGCAAAGGGCCTTCCAGTACCCACCAATTGCTGCCCATTACCTTTTCCCACACCGTGGGAACACACGTGGTGTGACGGCTGGGAAAAACTTAGTCGGAAATGGAGTAGGACGAGTGGCCAAAACATGGTTACCTTATGACTTGTAACTGGAAGGGAAACGGGACGGTGGGGACTGGAGATTTTGGAGGGCAGAGGGTTTGCAACGGTGGCTATAGTATCTTGTCGCCTATTTGGATGTCTTCATCTTCCTTAAGGAACGCCCGGTGTGAGGCCTTCCCCAGGCTTGCCTAGCAGGTGGGTGGTGGATAAGCTCCCCGGAGGGTGTGTGCGTGCGCAAGTGGTTCGCTATCCGAAACAGGAAAGTTAACAGATGGTGTAGGATGCTTAAGAAATGTTCACTGTTTCTGGGTGGGGCCGATTGGGCTCGCCTGCTCTCCGAGCTTCCTCCTCATTTAGCAAGAAAGCTGAAGGAATATTGTGGAAGAAATAGAACACCATTCGGTGTTCCCCACCCCAGACAATCCTCCAGTTCTTGTTTTCCTAAGGCTTTAAAAACTCAGTTCCTGCCAATTTTCTTCCCCACCCGCACTAAA
Source organism: Grammomys surdaster (assembly GCF_004785775.1). Classification (NCBI taxonomy): domain Eukaryota; kingdom Metazoa; phylum Chordata; class Mammalia; order Rodentia; family Muridae; genus Grammomys; species Grammomys surdaster. Next base: position 10,246,546 of record NW_021604792.1, read on the forward strand.
AAGTTCCTTAAAGGTCTTGTGGGTGTTACATTGTAGCACTTTATGCCAGATGCTCCTTGGACTATTTCCACACAAAATGAAACATAGAACCCTATGTTGCTAGCCGAATCAGGTTCTTAATGATACCTTACTAAAGGCAGATGAAATCCTACAGGTGTTTACTTGATCCTTGCACTTTTGAGATAAGAAAAGTAGATAATATCTTTGGAGATGGGGGGGGGAGGCGATAAACGAAGGTTAATTTCCGCAATCTCCAGCTATTTGGTTCTGTTTCTGCCAGATGCCTAGTGATGAGTCTGGTATCTTTCATCCTGCCACTCAAAAGTCCAGACTCTCAAAATGAAGGGCAAGCCTCCACCTGACACTTTCAGCGCTGTTTGTCTTTGTCTGATGTGGTCTGCCATCTCCTGTGCCAAGCAGACACATGGATACCCAAAGTGTTCTGGACTCAGTACTGACTGAAATGGATATCTTGGACGCTCTCATTCTGGTCTCTGCAAAGGGGCCTTAACTTTGGTTTATACCATGTAGTCCTTTAGGGAAAACAAGTTTATCCAAGTAAAAAGAACTGGATAGACTTATTCTACCAACTAATTCCTTGTTGTGTACTTGAATATAGTATTAAAATTATGAATGAATTTGTTTGGCTATATGAAATTATTGGAAATATTTGTACAGTTAGTATTTATAAAAAAAAACTTTGAGAAGTAAAGAAAACACCTTCAATGGTGAAGACAGACTTGAGATCTTTCCCACCCCCTTCTGCTGTTACCACTGCCTTTCCCTCTCTTCTTTGTGTTATCTGTTTTGGTTTTGGGGCTTTTATATTTTTGAGATAGGTCTCATGAAGTAACCCAGGCTGGCCTTGGCCACACTCACTTTATACCAGAGGATAACTTGTAACTACTTGTCATCCTGCCTCTACCTCCCAAGGGGCAGGATTACAGGTGTGCACCACCACACTGGGCTTAGTGTATCTATCAATCAGTTTCTTTCAGAACCCCCTTCCCCCAATGTGTGTGTCTGTATATATCCAGAGTTTTTGGAAGAAACACCAAATCCTCTCGTGTGGAATCCTGATGTAGAGGCCATCTCTTTATGCAAGCCTGGTTTCTCTGTGTTGGCATTAGGAACATCAGTTATTTTTTCTTATTTGCTCTGCAGCTCACATTAGATTGGCCTTAAGCTAAAGGCGGAGGAGCACATCAAAGGAGGCTAAGAGGCTTGCGCATGCCCATCTTTGTGCCACACAGAACCACAGCATCTCCTCGCTGAGAGGCAGTAGCTCTGGCTTGTCCACTCCCAAGCTTTTCCCTTCTAAGTGTAGTCCTGCCAGGTTTTCTGTTTCACTGAGTGTTGATGACTGTCTCATGCATTTCCTTAGTTTAGACCTATCCACTTCCTGGAGATACTAAAATGGACATTCACCATTGATCCCAGCAGTCATATTTGGAATCTACAAAAATGTAGATTCTTTTTCTTAATGAATTTTCAAGCGAGGCACTGAAGAGAAATTAGTTTGCCCATGACAGAGGTTAGAGACTAGTAGTCAATCAACTCTAGAGAATGCCAGGGTTTCCTTCTCAGCTGCTGAAGATGACAGCAGGTGTGAAAAGGGTCTGTTGTGTCATGTACAGAACTGCAGTGAGACAGCGTCAGTTCTGTTATTACTCTGGACTTCTGACCAGCCCTCATTTGTCCACCAGTTTCTTTATATCTTTGGAGGTTGATTGACTAAGAAGGAGCTACTGTGTTGCTTAAGTTTGCCTGATATTTTAAAGGACGAGAATTGATAAGATGACCCAGCTTATTTGTTCTTTCTCTGTGGTTCTTCCTTTGCACATTGGCAATGTCTGGGTGAATAACAGGAATGTGTTATGTGTTTCTTGTTGACTTTTTTCCCCTAATTGTTGGTTTGCTTTCCTTCAGAGGCTCACACCTGTTGCCTCATGAATGAATTCGAATTGAAGTGTTCTACCAACTGAGAGCCAAGTCCCCAGTCCTGGGAACTTTCTGGAGCCTTTTTGTTTTTAACAATAGTCTTTAGCCCGAGCTGGCTTCAGACTCCTGATCTTCCTGCTTTCACCTCCAAAGTGCTGGATTTATAGGCACATGCAGCTGCCTCTCCCTTGGAATTGAATCTTTACCAGCGTGTTTTTCTCAACCACCTTTCTCAGTTTTAATTACTACAGAATTGTCCAGGCACATGGCCATCCCTTGAGTCCTTGGTAAAACGTCTGCACAAAAGCTAAGGCTTGAGATAATCATCCCTTTATCACAATCCCACCTTTTCTTTTTCTTTTTCTTTTTTTTTGGGGGGGGGGAATTAAACCATTAATGGTTTACTCAAGGCTTTGTGTAGTGATACCAGGGCCTTAGTGATAGGAGATTTAGCTCTTTGTAGGTCAGGTGCTAACATATCTGCTTAATCCCGCCTTTTAGCCACCAAAGTCCTTGGCACTGTCAAATGGTTCAACGTCAGAAATGGATATGGATTTATAAACCGGTATGTGTCTTCATGTCTTGTACCTACTCTAGCAACAGCAGTTACAAATCCATTGTTCCACTTTCTTAATGGGTTGTATACATTTTAAGATTCCTAAGCATGGTAAATAGTTTCATTTCTAAGCTGTTGGTCATTAAATATTAATATGCATTCCCAGAACATTCATATACTCCAGTATTTAGAACAGAGATTAAAACTACAGTCAGAAATGAAAAGAACATTAGATAGTCCACATCCATACTCTCACCGATGGAGAGAAGAGAACCTGGTTAAGCAACTTAAGGTCACAAACTAAAGAGTAACTGAGCAGGGCTGTAAGCCCTGGTCTGGTCTGCTCCAAGTCCTGTGAGGAAACTAGTGTTTAAACCACGGTGACTTGGAGATAAAGGGATTTTTTTTTTTTTTTTACAGGGTGTTGATGTTTTTCTGTTTTCTTGCTTTTTAAAACCAATTCCTCCAGTTTCTTATCTGTCTGGGTTGGGTGGAGGTTAGGGTGGGGTGGTGGGAAGGATGTTTTAAGTTTCAGTGTAAGGAGAGCCTACTTCACAGCTGTGCCCTGTCCTTTTGACTGTCTTGCTTTTGCTGGGAGGAAAATTTAGGGCTCTGATTACATAGCATGTGATTGAGAAAGACATGAGAGCAAATGGGTGTTCCTGTGTGTGTGGAATCCAATGCTTGGACCGCCACAGTGCACTGTGGAGCAGGGAAGGGGCGTCTGGGAGAGATGAGGGTTGTGGGAATTGACTCTTGGCATCTGTTTTGAAAGGACAGACTGTTTAAAAGGTGGTTTTTCCTTTTAGGTCTTGATCTTTGTTCATAATACATTTGTTCTTTGAAGCTTCTCTGAATGCTTAGACTCTTTAATTGTGAGTTTTTCTTTCTCTTTTTTTTTCCCTGCCTCCCAACAGAAATGACACCAAAGAAGATGTGTTTGTACACCAGGTAAGAGGGATTCAAGCAGTATACATTGACTGTGTGAGTCCGTTAAATGGTTGTAGTGTCCCAAACTCATTCTAGAATAAGAGCTCAGCTCAACATTATTCAGAGTGGCAGAGAAACCTTCCTGTCCCACAATATAAACTGTTTTCATACATTTGGGTTGTTTTCAAGTTTGAATGAAGTCATTTTCAGTTAAATTACTTTCTGGTTTTTAAAACCTGTGAGTCGTTAGCAAAAAAAAAAAAAAAAACCCAACAACAACAAAAAATGAAAAAAAAGAAAAAAAATATCTGCTTCCATGTTCCATGTCAGCACTGGTGGTTCTCCTTGGTGCTTGGCCAGAACCAGCCTGGCTTTTTGCCTGAGCTGGTGTTGGAAAACTCTTTTGATTTGTGAATAGCACGCAGAAGAGGATTAGATGTATGTAGGCCTCAGACATGAGAAAGCTTCCATTTCTTAGACTATTTTCCCTCCTATTGGTTGAGCACATGTCCAAGTCCAAGGACAGTTTCCTTCTGTTTGAAAAAAAAAGAAGAGATAGCAAATGGGTATCATGGACCTCTGCTTCATGTGTTTCCGTCCTCAGATGTTCTTTATTATTGTCCTAGATTGTTTGCTTTATAAAGTAGGTTAAGAGAAGTCCCACCTGTTTTTGCTGTGCCTTTCGTACATTCCGTCTGAAAGAGGCCTGCCACTTTGAGAATCTTGATGAGAAATCATGGCATTGGCACATGGACCTGCACAGCCGGGATGCTGTACATGTTCCCTTGGGTTTGGGTTTGTGCGTGTTGGGCTGCAGTTTGGCAGTTGGAGATAGCTACATCTAAGAACCTCTCTAGCTGTATTTTCCATCCTTTCTTGGTCTGCCCTGTGGGATACGTTTCCATTGTACCTAGATAATTGGAGTGCATTTGTTGAGATATGATGACTTTTCAAGTCCTAGCAGACTGAAAAGGACTTGCACTTGTAACATGTGGAGGTTAATGACCCTTGGGAGAAGCGCCCTGTTCAGTGACTGCTGGGAGAAAGGGCTTTCCATGCTAGTAGCTGGCCTCCTCGCCTGTGAGCTAATGACCCGATTCCAGCCCCATGAAGCTGTGTAGTGAGTCATCTCAGTGTGTTGAGGCCTGCCCAGTTTAACAGGAAAAAGGGAACGAGCGGGTAGGGAGGGGCTGTTTTTTGGAATAGCTAAATCATTCTGTGCGTACATACATCCTGTCCTGAGCTGCCTCCTTGTGGAGTGGGTGAGGTCTCTGCCCTATTGGCTCACTCCCTGCCCTCCTTCTCTCCCTCCTTCTCTCCCAGAGTAGAGGAAGGCTGGATTACACATGTCTAATCGCTTTATAAAATAAGGTTGACCTAGTTCCATAGAAACTCCCCGGCCCTTTAACTGTTTAGAGATGCCAGCCAGGGAAGTGGAAATTTGTTGAGGCTTCTTCTCTCCTGTATTTGAAAAAGAGAAAGCCTTTTCTTACGCAGATGCTAGAGGTGCAGTTGCCTAATGTAGAGTGGCTCTTCAGTTCTCTATGAGGGTTCACCTCGTGTTTCCTTTTCCATAAAGTGGAATACCCCAGAGACCAAATTAAATTACACTTGTGTGCCATCAATCCTGAAATGATCTGGTTTATTATATTATTTATGGGCATAAACAGTTATCTCATTGATACTTCTTTTTTATTTATCACTAATGTGTTTATTTTTGTGAGACAAGTTTTCACTTTGTCTGCACTGGTCTTGAACTTCTGTTTGCCCAGGTTGTCCTCAAGATCATAATAATTCTTATGCCTCTCATCATCAAGTGCTGATAATCCCAAACATGAGCCACTAAACCATCTTTCTGTATTTTTGAGAAAGAATCTAGTGTTAAACTCCAGATCCTCGTCCTTCTACCTCCCGAATGCTAGCGTTACAGGTATATATCACTATACCAAGCCACACTATTTGAGCCCTTTTTATTAATGTGTACGTGTGTTATATGCAAAAGTGTACAGTGCTGGTGGAGACCAGAAGAGGACATTAGCTCCTCTGCATTCACAGGCAGGCATCTATATAATGTTGCTATGGGAGCCCAACTCAAGTCCTTTCTTGCAAGAGTAGTGTGTGCTCACAAATACTGAGCCATCACTCCAACATGCTACCCCCATGTAACAAAGCTTCAGTAACCACACCATGCCCGTGCTTATATAAGATCTCATGCCCTCGTGGAAGGAGCCCGAGACAGAACCTCAGGAGCCTCTTGGCTTGATGTAACAGTCTGATTCAGTGTCTTGATTGAGTTACAGGGTGGAGCAGGTGTATGTAGTGACTGCATCTCTCTACTACCTACTGGGATACATTTTGAAGCATCCCACAGATCAGGAAAAAAAATGTACACTGTGGTATAAGAGTGTGTAGAGATGCAGGTTAATGGAAGAATAGGGGAATCTTATTTTTTTAAAGCAAAATACATAGATAGTATTCTGGCTGACATGAAACTGATGAACACATTTCAGTATTGGAATACACTTCCGATGGTGTTTCTGTTTCCCTGACAGACCGCCATCAAGAAGAATAATCCACGCAAGTATCTGCGCAGTGTGGGGGATGGAGAAACTGTAGAGTTTGATGTGGTTGAAGGAGAAAAGGTGAGAAGCTGGTGATGTAAGAGTATTCCTGCACACAGTTTTATTGTATAATATGTGGCTTTTCAGCCTCTGAAATAATATTTAAATTTTTTTGTGATAGGAAGTGGAAGCAGAAATATTTTTGCTGGATGCCATTATAAATATTTACTATGTTCTATATTTTAGTTTCTTGATTAATAAAGGAACTCTGTAATAAAGCCTGGTTTCTCCAAAGTCTTAAGACACATTTTCCTTTGGACCTCACACTCTCTTGGTCCAGACATGTAACCCAATTAGTAGAGTGCTTGCTTAGCTTGCATGAAACCCATGGTTCAATCCCTAGCACCACATAAAGTAGGCATGGTGGTATGTGATCCCTAGAAAGGTTGAAGGAGGAGGAATGTTACAAGTTTGAGGCCAGGCTATGCTACACAGTAACATTCTTTCTCAAAAGTATACCCCTCACTCCTCAATGACAAAAATGTTTAACTGCAGCCAATTAAGCCGACCAGCTTTCTCTCCTGGTGGAACCTGGTGTGCAATAGCTGCATACAGCAGCCTCCTGGGTAGTGTATGCTGCCTATTTCTTATATAGGTTGCTCTAAGGGACCTAGGAGACAAAACTTTCCAGAAGGTGTTCATGTCTCTGATCTCACACTGTCCAGAATTTTGGCACCAGACAAGTATTCAAGAAGGACGAGGGCTTGATAGCCAGGATTCACATTGCCCAGATCATGATGTACTTCTGCACCTAGCTGCATAGTAAAGAATATGTGATTGAAGTCCCAGACAGGCTTACATTGCCTGGTCCCTAGAGTATCCTATATCTCAAAGAAGTAGTGCTTTTTTATCCGGGTTTGTGGCAGGTGAATTTGGTGATGTGGTAGCTGGGGATATAGCTCTGTGTTAGAATACTTGCTGCCTAGCATGCTTAAGTTCTTAGCTTCATTCCCTAGCACTTAGGGGTTAAAAAAGAAAAACAAAAAAACAACTCAAGTTAATGTCAAGAATTTAACAGGAAGACTTAAAGGAGGACTATATGGAGACTATTTTTAAGTCAAGGCCCTTTTCTTCCTTGTTTCTGCCAAGCTAAACAGTAATTCAGAGCTGCTTAGAGCAGCTGGAGCTGGCCAGTCAGGATTCCAGTGGTACCTCGGGGTACCACAGTTTTCAGCACGTGCTACGGTTTCATAGTATTTTGTGTCTCTTCCATTGAAGTGTCCTGTATTCATTCATTTATGTTTGATGTGTGCACTGCTCCTAACTTGGCTGATCAGACAAGGGGTAGAGTGTCTCAAGCCTCGGGTATGTAGTTCTAGAGGTCAAGCACCCTAATTAAGATAGTAAAAGCACTATTTTTGAGATCACAGTAGGGCTTCTTAAGCCTGTAGCCGACTATTACTGTAGGGGTTACTTGGTTTCTTTTAACTTTGGAGACTTATGTTTTCTTCCTCAGGGTGCTGAAGCAGCAAATGTGACTGGCCCAGATGGAGTTCCTGTCGAAGGGAGTCGCTATGCTGCTGATCGGCGCCGGTACAGACGCGGCTACTATGGCAGGCGCCGGGGACCTCCCCGTAATGTATGTCGTCTGTGTCCCTAATCAGTGATTGCAAATGTTCCGGTATTTAAATCTGAGTGAACTTAGGAACTGATAAATACCATATTTGAAAGGGCCATATTCTAGACATAAGGCATATGATCATTTTTTTGAAGGGAAACATTTAGTGTCCAGAATTTATTCATAGCTACAGGTCCCATTTGAAACTTGCCAGTAAGATGTTGTATCATTTAAGGTAGAGTTGGCTGCAAGTAACAGACATTCACTTATCTTGTGACCAGATTTAATGAAGGTGCCAAGTTGTCCAAAGGCTTTCTCTTCCTTTGGCCAGATCCTCATTATGTGGTATTAACTGGCACCAGGATTGGGGTTCCTATCACAGCTATGCAACCTGTTTCCTCCCTGATGCTGAGACAGCTGGCCTCTAAGATAGTCTGCATTTGTCTGGCAAGAAAGAGTGGGGCTATCTTAGGAATCATGGTGCATGCTGGCATCAAATGTATTGAGTGACATGCCGCAGTTAAGGGGCTACTTGGTGTAGGAAAGCCTTTTTGTTCTTAGTTCAAAGTGAAGTGGTAAGAAATGACAGATCTTTAGGTATTTGGATTAGTGTCTGTCCAGGTGAAGCATCTTTAGGTGAAGTGAATCTGGCTGGAACATTCTTAGGTTGAGTTTAAAGGAATATTCTTGGAGTAAATATAATGAACGTATTTGTGGTCATAAGGACCTTATAGATGTTCATTAAGTAGGTTTAATATAATGGTCTGTATTTTTAATGTAGAACCTGGTGCTAGCACCACAGACTCAACAGTCAGGGATCTCTGAGCACAGTCAGGGAGTTACCCATGTTACACAAAGAAAAACTCAAAAATCTCAGAAGGACAAAATGTCTTCAGATTAGCTAGTTCATAGCACTTGGAAGAGTGAAACAGGCAGATCTCTTGAGTTTCAGGTCATCCAGAGCTACAAAGAAAAAGATACACAGATAAAAACAACTTGGTGCTATTTTGATACATATGCATCTTACTTCTGCTTTCAAACTGCTACCCACTCCTGTCCTGTGTTGATTTTATTACATTCCTTATTTCATCTGTTTCTTTTCCTTCTCCTTACTATGTTTCATTAACAATTCATGAGAGCTGAGGAAAAGGCTCAGTCAATACAGTACCTGCCATACAAACATGAAGACCTGATTCCAGCACACCCTGGGTGCTGTTGCAGATATTGGAAATCCCAAGTGCTGGGACAGAGACAAGTAGATGCCTGTGGCTCATCCAGCTAGCCTAGCTGAGTCCGTGAGCTCCAGAGTCAGTGACAGACCCTGTCTCAACAATAGCCAATGGAGATGGACCGAGAAAGATACCCAGGGTTTCCCTCTAGCCTCCACATGTATGTACACACAGACTGGTACACATATGTATTCCTCTTCATCTTGGAGGGGTAGGGATGGGGAGTTTGCTTTGACTCAGTTCATTCACATTCTAGATCTCTAGCTATGATCAGTTTAATGTCTAGGTCAATTCAGGAGGAAAAGTGGTAGAGAATCTTCAGTAAAAATTTTTCTTGAACATTTTTTTCCTCCAAGAGCTGGCAAAGAAATGAAGTTGATCTGTGTGGCGGTCTTCCATTGCACTGACTTGAGTATGGTCAGCAAGGGTGCTGCCATTGTGATTCTTTCGTAGAGGCCTATATAAAAGATTTAGGGGTATGAACTTAGAGATAATGCCTTCAGAAATTTATATGGTGAATATTTCTTATGCAAAATATATCTTTACATAACTGTGAATCATTTATTCATACAGGTTTTATAAAGAGTAGAATGAGCTAGGCCTGGTGGCGCAGGTCTGTAATCCCAGCTACTCGGGAGGCTGAGGCAGGAGGATCGCAAGTGCAAGCCCTGTTTGGGCTACAGAGTGAGTTCAAGGCCAGCTTGAGTAACTTAGGAGACCCTGTCTCCAAATGAAAAGTAAAAGGGCTGGGCTATGGCTCAGTGGCAGAGTACCTGCCTAACACGGACGGGCCCTTGAGTTAAGTCCAGTCCCTCAGAACAGTGTGTTATTGGTGTGTGAAGTTAAACCAAACCAGTTCTGTGGGGAGTTTAGTAGTTGGGTCTGTGGGTTTGGTGTGGAGGCTCTGAAGCTTAAGTAACCCATCCTCTTAAGAGACTGGTCACTAGCTTACTAGTGTTCAATGCAGTTAAAAAAAATTGCAGATGTTTCTTGCAAGACTTTGTCATTTCATATTCTTTAAAGTGAGATTTGAGTTAATAAATTCTTTAGGGATGTTTGTTTAGTTTTTAAAGTAAAAAATGGAAAAATGAGTTCTATATTTTAGAATTGGTTAATATTAGGATCTCCTGCTATTAAAATACAATTAAACCTTATTTCTACACATAGAATGGAAGTATGCACTAGATCTTAGCCCGAGCGCTGTTTGATTTTTTTTTTTTTTTTTTTTTTTTTTTTTGGGGAACCCACCTTTAGGCTTAGATGGTGTTAAGGATCTCAAAGTCATTAACGGTATGATACTGCTATTATATTAGAAGTTAAAATTAACTTTAAATACTTAATTTAAAATAACTCATTAATACTGATAACATTTCAATTGGAAGTCCTGTGCACATTGGGAGAGAAGACGGGCATTGTGCTACACCATTGCGTGCCTATTGATGCATGGTTTAATAGAAGATAGTCTTGATTCTTTTGTCTGCTTTGTGCTTGGTCTTTTGAGAGTACCTGCCATTCTATCCTAGAAGATCCACCAGATGCTGGTGAGAGGTGAGCATCTTGGTGGAATTGTGGTAGTGCTTTGCCTTTGTAGCCCAAGAAGGCTTCAGAGAGCCAGGAAGCTTACTGCCTAGGTCAAATCTGATACATCATAAAGTGGTTTTTGTTTTGTTTTGTTTTCTTGACAGTTCTTGACTTTCCCCACTGGGTAAATTTGGGAGACACATTAAAAGGAGCTAAACAATGTAATACTGCTGTTCTATCCAATTCAGTATCTTGAGATTTGGTAATAGATTGATTTGCTCTTGCTTTCCTGCTGCTCGGTATGATATCTGCATAGATCTACTTTAATCTCCATGTAGTTCATCCCAGTCAGTCATTTGATTGTCTGGGCTATGTGCCTTGTGTCTGCACAATGTTGTTCACAATAAAGGGTCACTGCTCTGGGAGTTGGGGTTTTTCCTGGTGATAGCTCATCCTAAGTGGTATTCTTTGGTTCTTGCCTCGCTGTAACTTCTTCTGAAACTATGTTTCTTTGCTTCGCTAGTACGCTGGGGAGGAGGAGGAGGAAGGGAGCGGCAGCAGTGAAGGATTTGAGCCCCCTGCCGCAGATGGGCAGTTCTCTGGGGCCAGGAATCAGCTGCGCCGCCCCCAGTATCGCCCTCCATACCGGCAGCGGCGTTTCCCGCCTTACCACGTGGGACAGACCTTTGACCGCCGCTCTCGGGTCTTTCCCCATCCCAACAGAATGCAGGTAAAATGCACCTGAGACTCCTCAGCAGTCCTCACCCTTCGTCCTTCTCTGCCTCCTCCTTCTCCTCCTCCTTCAACTCCAGCTATCGGAAGTAACACATTGCTTATTGCTTGCAGCTTCCTGTGCTACCAAAGCTGTGGCAAGGCTCACTCTGTGTTTAGAGCACTTGTAAGAACATCTTTAGAAGTACATCATGAGCCATGCATATCATGGGACACTGGGTAGGGTGTCTAGTTTGTAGATGTGTAAGGAAAACAACCTAGGTCGGATGATGCGTGCTGAGGCAGGAGGAGTCTGAGTGGCCTCTGCTGCATGCTGAGACATCTGATATTTTTTTAAGAACTTGTACTCTTATCTCAAAAAGTGCCTAGATTTTAATCCTGTTTCTTTCACTTTTTGAGACAATCAGGCTTTGGAGAGATGAAGTGTGCCTGTTAAATGGAACCATGGAATGTCTTTACTAGAATGTTGTGTTAGAAATGAGTGTGGGGCACAATGTACAGTGGAAGATGTAAAATACCAATCAGATGAGAGTGCTGTTTTTCTGGTACACGAATGAGATTGTTGAGTGTAGGAAAGAGGTAGAGTTTTGAGAATTTGTTAATAAGTTTTACACCAATGTTTTAATTTCCAGGGAGCTTGGGAGGCTGCGAGGGGATTCTTGTGTATCACCAGTCACAGCTCTTTCTTCTCAGTGTCCTTGGGCTTCACCCTCCCTCACTGCCCACTCCCCCCTCAAATGTTTTGACTGAACATTATGTTCAATCTCTTTGCTACACTCCTCCCATTCCCATCATGCATGGCTGTTGTTTCTACACGGCTTCTTGTTTTTCCCTTCTAACTCTTCAACAGCTGCCCCTGACAAATGTGCTAAAAATAACAAGGCGTGTCAGATGTATGGAGACACTGGGTACATGAGGCAGAGTAGGCATCTTCAGGGCAGCGTCTGAGGCTTCTAGGAAACAAAAGCAAGAGCACTCAGTTGGGTTCCAGCTCATTAGCAGCAGCTTCTGACCTATTCCTACTATTTGGCATATAAGGCACACTCCTGAAACCATTGTGGTGTTTTTGTTTTTTGTTTTTTTTAACATGTCTTTTAAAAGAGTATAGTTCATAGTAAAGACAAGAGCAAAATGATTTCTTGGTGTCATAGAGTATCATGTGACTTAATGCTGATTTTTTTTTTCTTTTTTCTTTCTTTTTTTTTTTTTACTAGCAGTGTGCTTATGGCAGCATAAACTACTTGTAGTTGTTTGGAACACATGCCAACCATAGCTGTTCCACCTTGGAAACAGAACCCATGTTAGATGTCTGCAGCAACGTTTCCATGACAATCTTTCATGCACACTACTGCACTATTGATACACATTTACTGAGTCTCCTTACACCAGATCAACAGCTCAAATTGGAAACTTCTGCTTGTAACTAGGCATCTTCAAGGTCATTGTTGTAAACTGTCTTTTAAAAAAGTGAAAGTTGATCTCTAGGGTAGCTGCTACAATGTATTAAGTTCAGATGGAAAAGGCTTTGACTCCTGCAGAGTGAACTTTTATGGACCAGTGCGGGGTTAGCATGGGAAAGGATGCCATCCAGCATGCAGGCCAGTGGTTGTGTAATGCTGAAGGACGTATATATGTACAATCAGCAGCCAATGGTGCCCATTCTCAAATATGATGGTTATGTGTATTAGAATACAGCCCCTAAACTTCAGAGGGTAATTGAGAGAAAGAAGCAGCACTGTGGCCCCTACCAGGGGGCAGATGTTTGAAATCAGTCCTAATTTTGTCTTTGGCCTATAGGCTAAGCAAAGTTGCTTCCATATTTTTTGTTGCTTTTCTTACAGATAAAGAGATTTGAGTGTTTTTAACAATTAGCAACTTTGATGACTCTGTCAACGGTTCTCAAAGCACTTGCCATGCAAGCATTAGATCTGAGCTCCTATCCCCAGGAACCGTGTGCAAGCATTAGTCTGAGCT
>NW_021604792.1:10259617-10317208 GCF_004785775.1 Grammomys surdaster
ACCGTGTGCAAGCATTAGTCTGAGCTCCTATCCCCAGGAACCGTGTGAAGCTGCGCATTAGCAGTGTGCATATGTAGTGCCAGCTCCCTCCTACAGCAGGACTGGAGACAGACACAGGAGAAACTACAAAGGCTTGCAGGACTGTTAGTCTGACCTCTACAGAAGCCAACGACAAAAGACCCTACTTTAAACATGGTGGGATGCAAGGGCCCAAGCCTCTGGCTGTCCTCTCTCCTCTACTGTTGTATTTCTATACCCATACTACCACAGTGACACATTACATGCCAGACAAGTTGTTCCACACCTTCAATCCCAGCTTCTGAGTTTGAGGCCAGCCAGCGTTGTCTTCAAAGTGAGTTCCAGACAGCCAGGGCCACCTATACACACACACACACACACACACACACACACCCTGCCTTGAAAAACCAAAAAAAAAAAAAAAGCCGGGCAATGGTGGCGCACACCTTTAATCCCAGCACTTGCGAGGCAGAGGCAGGTGGATTTCTGAGTTTGAGTCAAGCCTAGTCTACAGAATGAGTTCCAGGACAGCCAGGGCTACACAGAGAGACTCAAAGGGGGGGGGGGACTTAAAAAGGAAAGAAGACAGAAAACCAAAGAAAGAAGGAAACCAACCAAACACACATACATTCCCACACAGAGATAATGCATAAGTGACTTTTCTGCCTACCTTTTATTTGGTGTGGTCAGGATGTTAGACTTAGTTTGGTTGGGATGGTGAGTGTGGGCGAGGGAGGGAATGGGGTGAGATGTTGGTGAAGACGGTCATTGCGGCTAAAGCTGAGTAAGGCATGTTGTCTTGCTGTAAGGATGCTGCCTCCAGGATGGGAGTCAGAGCCGAGAATAAGCATCGTGAGATCATCTGTTCTTGATAACCAGACTGTAGGACGAGGGGCAATCAGAAATTAAGGAGATGGTTGGGTTTGATAACTTAGAGGACAGTGTTCAGTGAGGAAAAGTTTAAATATGGCAGGGAGTGGGAAGAGAAACTGCATGTTATTTGATGTTCCTAATCATTGATAGTGATGGCATTAGGTTTTTTTGTAGCCAGTGACTCTGTAAAGGACTCAAAGAAATGATTCATTGTTTTATGGTGCTGGGTAGTCTCTGGCCTCATTTGTGCCCCTAACTACCAAAGCTGTTAGATGAGGCAAATCAAGCTAGGCATATGCATGCAACATGTTGGATTACATGTGTGTGTTCTGTGAGTGTGTAAAGACCCAGATAGGGATACTCTAGGACACCTCAACAGTGCTGTGCATGGGTCATCCTGAGCTGCTTGTTTCTGGGTGTGATTCTTTAATAATAGAAAGAAGCCCCTTTCTAGAAATACTCATTTTTTGAGTTGGATCACAGAAAATACTAGTAAAAACCTTGACCATTCTGTGCCAAAAAGGCAGAAAGTACTCTAAAGATTGTTAGAGACTTGTCAAGAAGCTATAAGCTTGTGTGTAGAGTTCCTGTTAGCCAGTAGTGAATTAATAAATTATGGCTCACTGAATAAAATCAAAACCCGAGAGTCCATACAGGTGTAAATAAATACACGAATCTACTAAACACTTGAGGAATAGGGCTATTTCAGGCTTAGGGGCCTTGCAAAGCACTAACTGGAGACTTTAACCATCCTTCAAAGCATATATCAGCAGTGCTATGATAACACCTTACAGGGTAGGAACAGTAGATTATTCTGCTACTTAGTGGCTTTCTTATCAGAGGTACATGAATTAAATTTAATGTATCCCAAATTTAGGTGCTCAGATCAGAAAACCAAGAATGGTGAAACATCGTAGCTTAAAAGAAAGATAAATAAACTTAATACAGGGTTCTAAGTTGGCTTCCTTTGTGTGTTGAAAACAAAGCGTGGATGTGAACATGATGCCCTCCTTCATTCAGTGTTAAAAATGATTCACAAGGAGGCTAGTGGGCATACTGGTGAATTCCGGAAATGCTCGTTTTCTCTTTTTCTTGAAGAGGTGAAACATGGAGGTGGGTTTTTTGTTGTTTTTGTTTACTGTTTGTTTTTTGAGACTGGATCTCATTATGTAGCCTAGATTGATCTTGGATTCATGGTACTCTCCTGCCTCAGTCTTCTGAGTGCTGGAGTTAGAGACTTGAGCTACCATGCCAGGCAGGGATGAGTAGTTATTTTGTGAGTGAATATATGCGTGTTTGTGTTAGAGGTCCATGGCAGGTGTCTTCCTCTTATCTCTTATTGTTGTTATTATTATTGTTGTTGTTATTTCTATTTTGTGTGTATGTTGCAGTGGGGGGTCAGGCAGGATCTTTTGCCTGTATGTATACATGCTTCCTGGTTCCTTTGGAGATCAGAACAGGACATTAGATCCATGAGAACTGGAGTTAGAAGTCTTGTGGGTGCTGGAAATTGAACTCAGGTGCTGTGGAAGAGCAGCCAGGGCTCTTAACTTCTGAGCCGTCTCCCCAGCCCCTCTACCTTGTTTTTGAGACAGGATCTCTGATTAAAACTGATTAGTCAGTGAGCTGCTAGGAGCAGCCCATCTCTGTCTGCCTCCCAATTTTGGGGTTGCAGATGCATGTCTGGCTTTTTACATGAATGCTAGGAATCCAAATTCAAGCCCTCCAACTTATAAGGCAAGCCCTTTGCTGACTGAGTTTCTCTTCATCATGTGGGTCCCTGGTTTCAGATCCCAGTCACCAGTCTTAGAGGCCTACATCCAGCCTAGGAATTTTAAAGCTGGATGTGGTAGCTACACACGTGTGTAATTCTAACACTTGGTAGACTGAGCCGGAAGGACCACACATTTGAGGCTAGCCAAGGCTCCATTGTAATACTTTGTCTTAGCTCCCCTCCTTTCAAAAACAATATACTTTTAAATGTTACACTTGTCATAAGCAGATGAAAAAGCTTCAAGGAAGAGCTATAGGTGAAGGTATGCTTTTAAGATTAGTCAGGACTGGGTTGAAGCCAGTCCTTAACTCCTGCCAAGCAGACACCTCCCTCAAGTGCCTTTAGGTGTGGGTGACATGAACATGACTTTGAGACCTGTGTACCTTAGTGGGTCAGTGCATCTGAGTTTGAAGCAGTTGAACATGCTCCATAGCTCAGAAATACGATGTTTCCTTTTATTATAAATACGTTATCTTGTCAGCTTTCGGTGCTGGGAAGTAGTTCTTCGCACGTTCTAGGTGAGAGCAAGGCGGGCTGAGCCCTTAAAATAGTCTCTTCAGTATTGAAAGGGTCAGATTTTAATGTGCATAAAGCTAGGTGCCCTGCCCTAAGGAAGAGTAAAGGCTATTGTTGTAGGAATGAGTTTTCATTTCTTTCCTGTCATTCATAAAAATAGCCAGTGAGTAGCAGGCTCAGTTACTGGAGCTTCAGCCTGCTAACAAAGCTCTTGACTCAGATTGGCTTTTTAAAGCCAGTCTTCCGCACGGGACTGTGTGCTATGACCCTTCTGGCCCTGTGTCCTGGCTCATTTCCAGCTGTCATTGCCCTCTAGGCTGGTGAGATCGGAGAGATGAAGGATGGAGTCCCCGAGGGAGCGCAGCTCCAGGTCCATCGGAATCCAACCTACCGCCCGAGGTTCCGCAGGTATGAGTTTGCCATAGCGTTTGAGAGAGATAGTGTGTGAAGGCCCCGTGGGTCTGTTTCATGGCCTTGTTTGTATAAAGATACGGTGGGGAGCAGCCCAGGGCTTCACACACATCTCATTCTCTTTACAGCTAGAGTGTTCTCTAACAGTGCAACTTGAAGTGGCATAAATAAATCTTCTTACTTCTTTTGTTTGCTCTGACACAGAGTCTTACTGTGTGGCCGGCCAAGTCTTGCTTCATATTTATTATGTACCCTTGTCTGGCCTCTAATTTGAACTTCCTCTTGCCTTAGCTCTTGGCCTCCCAAGTCTGGAATTATAGGTGTTTGACACCATATTTGATTTAATGTCTAATTTTAACTAACAAAATAAGCATTCATTGATGTGCATGTCATTGTGTCAGAAATGGAGGGAAATTGAAATACTAAACATTATAATCAAGGTAGTCACTGGGGCTGTTGAAAGCTGCCTGCAGAACACATAGCCCATGAGGAATCCAAGAGTTTAGTAGCTCTGTCAGTTGGCACGTTTCTGGCCTCTGCTGTGGCCACCTAGTCTGTACCTTGGACATTTTAAAAGTCATTTAAAGCTGGAGGCAGGGGCAGGTGGATCTCTGAATTCTATGCCAGCCGGGGCTGAACATAAAGGAGCAACGGTGGAGTGGTTCAGTGGAAAGACATTTACATGAATAAATGGTCACCGAGGCTTACCACGATGTCCTCTGTACACCCTGAGTGTCAGTACCACTGCCATTACTGTCACGGAATGGTGGACCATTTTAATTTGCTTTGTCTCTTGCTATTCCTCATTTGGGATAGACTCCCTTGAGATCCTTTGGGTTGTGGTTTTTGTTAGGTTTCATCCTTGTGTGTGTGCCTCAACACGTATGGGGAGGTCGGAGCACGCGTCTCTCACGGGTTCCTGGGATAGAAACCAAGCCTCAGGTCATGTGTTCGGAGTGCAGGTGCTCTTGCCCACAGAGCCTCTGGAAGCTTCATAATAGAGGCTTTTGTCAGTACCATGTTACCCTCGAGGTGAGGAGAACAAATGGGGTTTCCTGGATGGTGTGTCTTACATGTTTTCCCTCCCCTATCTAAAACACCGGTACCAGAGAATTGTTCCTGAGTTCAGACTTTGGAACATTTCTATGTGTTTTATTGGTTAAACTAGCTTATATCTATCAATAGGTGCTTATTAAAGCAAAAACAAAACAGACTGGGAAAGAATTTGTACCAAGCCTTCCTTACACGGTTGGTTCCAGTTTGCAATATTGGTTAATGACTCCTTGCTATGGAGTCTCACAGTAAGAACCTTGGTCTCTGCCAGATCATCTTATGTGCAGGCAACAGCCTGGGCCATGCTTCCTTCTCCATTTTCCTTGGTGCCTATCCCAGTACCTGGTGTAGGACCTTATGGATTTTACTGTATTGTGTGTCTACTACAAATATGTAAACAAGCAAAAGAGCAAAGAAAGGAGAAATACGAGTTTTCACCAAAACGCGGTCCCATCTGCATTGCATGCACTGGGCTGGTCTGTGGATGACTGAGCAAGTACTTGTTAATTAGTTAATCGTTTGCCTCAATAGTAGACAAACCTCATGCCCTTGAGTACTACTCCCCACCCCACCCTTCAACCCCACCCATCCCACCTTCCCACACATAGCTTTCTTATGTAACTTCTGTTCCCTCCTCTAGGGGACCCGCTCGCCCACGACCTGCCCCTGCTATGGGAGAGGCTGAAGATAAAGAAAATCAGCAAGGGGCCAATGGCCCAAACCAGCCGACTGCCCGCCGTGGATTCCGACGCCCCTACAACTATAGGCGCCGCCCCCGTCCCCTCAACACTGTTTCACAAGATGGCAAAGAGGTAAAGCCAGCCGCCAGGAGGGACACACCCAGATCATCATCCTGAGGAGTTGTGCCATCTTTTTTAAAGTCCTAAAGATGGTCTTTCCCTGTGTGACACTGAACACTTAACCAAGCACAACATTGCTTCCTTAGGCTCCATCTGTAGACAGGATTTTCTCCTGTAACGCGGGCTAAGCGGGTGACTTGAGCTTGTTAAAGAGTCTCTGGAGGAATTAGACTAGCAGGGATTGGGAGCTTAGTATGAAGGACAACAGTTAATAGCAGAGAAGCCGCTGGTGAACAAGGACACAGTAACAGCCATTGCATGCTGTGAACTCTACGGAGCAAGGTGTTTATTGCTCAAGTAGAAGCCACTTAGTCTCTGAGCCACACATGAAAGGGAAAACCCGCACTGTTATTTTTCTTCTTAGTTACCCTTAAACGCTACACAGTCTTCTGAAGGAGTTTGTGTGTGGTTTTGCTCTTTTCAGACCAAGGCAGGTGAAGCACCAACTGAGAACCCCGCTCCAGCCACCGAACAGAGCAGTGCCGAGTGACCTTGGCTCCCAGGCACCTTCACCAGCAGCAGGGTGAGCCTCGTTCCTGTTCTCAGCAGCACACTGGGCCTCCACGGTGCCTGCAGTGGTCTCCATTGTCCCTGGGTGGTTGTGAGAGGGGCCCGGGGATGTTGGGTGTTCAGTATATTCAGGATTGACCCCATACAAGGGTCAATACCTAAGTTAAGGTATAAATATGTAGGCAGGTTTAATGGTTGCTACTTTTTGTTTGTTTGATTGTTTGTTTTTTGTTTTTCGAGACAGGGTTTCTAGCCCTGGTTGTCCTGGAACTCACTCTGTAGACCAGGCTGGCCTTGAACTCAGAAATCCACCTGCCTCTGCCTCCCAAGTGCTGGGATTAGTGGTGTGCCACCACTGCCCGGCAGGTTGCTACTTTTTGTAGGGTGAGTCAGTTCTTTTGAACATGGGATCTGGGGATGGAGCTCAGAAGGCATAAACAACAAACAGCACATTTACCCACTGAGCCAACTTGCTGGCCCAGTTTTATCTATTTATTTAGATAATGCTTTTTAAAAACTTAGTGTACATAAGTTTGTCTGTTGTGGGGATAGGTGCTTATGAGTGCCAGTTCTCACTGAGTCCAGAAGAGTCTATCAGATCCTCTGCACTTAGGAGCCACCTAGTGTTGGTACTGGAAACTAAAAAAGTCCTCTGCACAAGCAGCACACTCTTAACCCACTGAGCTGCCTCTCCCAACCTATTACCTGTTTTTTTATGCACATGTTTGCTGGTGGTGGTTTGTAGCATATATTGCTTTGTAACCCTGACTGACTTGGTGCTCGCCCCTTTAAACTTAAGGCAATCCTATTTTAAGTTTCCCAAGTGCTTGGGTTTACAGGTCTATGCCACAAGCCTAGCTTGACAGTCAGCTTTTGTGTTTGCAGTTAGCAGAGGTTGCTCTTTCCTCCTTGTTCTTTCCCTTGTTACTTGCTGAGACAGGGTCTCACTGAGCCCAGTGGCTATAGACTGACTGGCCAGCAGGGTCCAGGGATCCTCTCTGTCTTCCATGGGGCACCAGGGCTGCAGACAGACCACTGGCTCCAGCTTCCTGTGAATGGAATCTTGTCCTCATTTTTGTGTGGCAGGCATGTATGAGCCATTTCCACAGCAAGGATACTTGGGGAAAACAGTGCTGTTCTGTCACCTCCTTGCCAATGTCATTGTTTTGTTTTGTAAGACAGTCTTTTAGTAGCGAGGAGAGGTGGCATACACTTTATTTCCAGCACTTAAAAGGCAGAGGCAAGTGGATTTCTGTAAGTTCAAGGCCAGCCTAGTCTGCATAACAAGTTTCAGGACAGCCAGAGCTACACAGAGAGGCTCTGTCACAAAGAACAGACAAACAAAAAGACACTCTATGTATTCCAGGCTGTCTGAACTCAGTGATCCACTTTGGTACTAGGATTGCAAGCATGCACCACCAAAGCGGGCTCAGTTTGTTAATTTAAAACTTCCTGACCAGTGCCTACTTTTAATTCCAGGGAAGTGTTACCTGCAGCATAAATGCGAATGGTTTTTCTTTGCCTTTCTTCCAATCAGTGTTACTTGTTTTGTGGCCATGCAGTTTGGTATGAGATCTAGTGGGCCTCTGTAGTTCTGGCCTGCTTGGGATTGAGTAATGTATTCTCTGTCACAGTGATATGTCTGCTGGTCAGGAGAACAAACTAGTGCTGACGAGAGGTGTCATTGTGGTTGAAGTATCTGAGGTGTTCAGATGGGGAATGGAGAAGAGCAGCCCTTTATCTATCTTGCTAAAGATTTTGTCAGTTTTATCTACGTAGATTGAAATTAAGCCAAGGCTGTCAGAGGGTTAGGCTAATAATGACTTTATTCCGTATGTGATTTTGATTTGGGGTTTTCTTTGGGTGGGCTCGGGGCGTACGGTCGAGGGCTCATTCTGTAGGCTCCATGTGGCCAACAACTCACTGAAGGTTTGAATTTTGGCCTGAGTGTTTGAATTACAGGCCTGTGCTTGAGCCACCTGGTCCATTCCCTGGATTTTACCGATCACCCTTGTAACTCGTTTTTACGTATTTCTTTCTTTCTACATTTATAAAACCCACTCTGCCAATGCCGTTTTTGGAAAGTGCAGTTTTGGGTTTATAATGAGCTTCCCCAGTGCTGTGCTGTGGGATTGGAGTTGGCTGTCCGTGAGGGCACACTGCTGTGCGGGGTAGCAGCATTCCTTGTCTCTCTAGGCAGAATGGACAGTCCCCTTCAAGACCTACATTAACCCATTCATCTGTGTGGAGAATTAGGCTAATAGCCAGCAAGCCCTAACAGTCCCCTGTTCTACTTTTTACAACACTGGGTTACGGTGATCATCCTCATACAGGCTTTTACACGTATGTCTGTATACTGACTCTTCTACTTTGTAGAAATATTTCATTAAAAAGTAAGCATTTTTGTCCCATTATGCCTCTGCAAGACATCATATACCTGATTTAGAGCCTTGTAAATAATTTTGAATTGTATGGAAATAATTTTTGCCTGTTTGTCCTAACTTTTGGTCATTGTATATCATTCTTAAAATCTGATTTAAACTTCTTTTAGGTGACCTTAAGAAGTAATGACCATTCAAAAAACAAGGCAAAAAAGCACACCCATGACCTTACCAACACCAAAGAAACATCTAAGCAATAAAATGGAAGACTAACCAAGATTTGGACATTAGAATGTTTACTGCTATTCTCTACGAAACTAACAACTGCAAAGCAAACGAGCCAGCAAGTGTCCACCAAGCTGTGTCCCGGGAACCTGCACAGGCTCAGGAGAGCAGCCTCCCCAGTTTCAGCAACCTAGTGCTTTATATTTTTTTCCTGGTTTTTACTGTTTTGGTAATATGAATTAAAAGAAGAAATATTAATACCACATGGGGATTGACCCAACCAAAGAAATCTGAAATATATAGTAAATCCTATTTTTCCTTTGTTGTTCATTTTGGATGCTGGTGCTAAACTTCCAAGTGTCATGATTTAAGAAGAAATTTTATGCCCTTATTTATTCCTAGGATGAGGGGAGAACATTTTTGCTTTCTTACGTAGCTCTCTCTGAAATGTGCAGTAACAAGTTCCTCAAAAATAAAATTTTTACCTTCAAAGGAAAAGCTGTGTAACTGGTGTGTATTTCCCCTTTCCCCTCTTCCTCCGCCTCATGTGGATGTTGGTGCCACAGGAGTGCCTGGTGCACTGAGAGGCCCAAAGAGGGTGTTGGGAAGTTCCGGGTGGCTGTGAGCTGCTGTGTGGGTATTGGGAATCAAGCTAGTCTTTTAGAAGAGCAGCAGCCTGTACTTTTCCCCACCATCTCCCCAGACCTGTTAAATGCTGAGCCAAGCACAGATGAGTTAGGGTTTTGTATGTTTTGTTGTGAGTTTGAGATCATAGGAACCGGATGGGTGCCATTGAAATGTGCAACCCAGAGATAAATTTATTTCTGGTAGGTGTGAGGTGTCACAGGCTGAATTTCCAGACCAGTCATGAGAGCAACAGTTGGATGACCTTGAGGTGACCAGTTTCAGATCCACTGTTGGTTTTCTGGGGACTTATGAAGTACTCTTAACTTTATGCCTGAGGTTTTGAGATCAAATTGCTATGTCTCATGTACACAGCTCTCTCTGGCCGTTCATTCAAGGGATATCTCTCAACACCTTGAACCATAATCCCTGTATGCTCATAGCCTTCACTAAAGTGGAATGATGTCTCAGCCCCTGTCTTGTCATACCTAGGTTGCCTGCAGACAAGGTAAATGTCCTGTAAATAGTTTACAGCTGTTTTAGCAGGATAAGAGGTGGTAGCTATAATGGGTCAAAAAGGCAGGCGGGTTTCTACACAGTTCTCCATCCTGAACTCCATTGTTCACCTCAGTGTGTTCTCTAGTCCTCATCGGCAGAGAAGGCTCTGCTTCCCAGGAAACCATGTTCCACACATCCAAGTAGGTAGTTTGGTCCACAAAATGGTGTGGAAGGAGATATATGTCTCCCTGCTGGTTTAGAGCAGGCTAGCTGCTGACTAGGATTGACAAGCTGTCCCTGGAACAATTACTTCTCTGGGCTCAGTAAAACAGATGAGTAATTATGTAATCAGGATGATGTTTGAGTAGTGTGTGTAGTACTTATGGATAGGACATAAGACTGCTCTTTTGTTTTTCAGAAAGCATACTTTACATTCACTCTCAGTTATTTTCTCTTTTTCCTGCTCATTTCCTTCCTCTCTACATTCTTTTGTGCGTGTGAGTGTGTGTGTGATATTCTGAGTTTCATTTGAGTATTATGGTTGGTCTCCAGAATCCTAGCAACTTGTCAGTGATTATGAGACTGAGGAAATTCTCTTTCTCCCCCAACAACTGCTTATGCATCCTCTGAACATTAACAGGCCTTATCTTTGGCCAGATATTATCAAAAAGATAACTTCTTTGTTAACATTTATTTGTAAGCTTGTGTGTGGGTGCTGACACATGTGAAAGTTAAAAGGATTGCTTCCCTTTGATATAGTTTAAGGTGGAGTGGGAAGAAAGATAAAAACTGGAAAGAACTAGAGGTGTTATCTCAGGGCTGTAATCCTAGCTGTTGGGAAGTAGAAAGTAGATTAAAGAGGTCAAGGCCAACCTCAGCTACTAGTGAGACGCAGGTCTCTTTCATAAAGGCAAAACAAAGGCCAGCTGTTGGTGTCTAGAATAAAGCTTAATAAAGAACAAGTGGCAGAAAGTGAGAAGTGGATTGTCTACACTACATGACACACCTGATCCAGAGGCCAGCATTGAAACCCAAACTGCTAATTCTTCATCTGCAGGCAGCTTTAGAAAGCAATGTGCTTCTCCTCTCCAAGGCAAAGCCCCCACCCCATTATAAGATGTTCATTCACCTACATGTACAGAACAAGTCCTCCAGTGTGTGACTCACTTCTAGAGCCCAGAAACATTGACTTTAAAAGTGATCTGTGAAAAAGTTAAGCAAAATTGACATAAAAGGAAAAAATGCACATCTTAATTACCACTAAGAGGATAACCAGAAGGAAATGAAAACACGAGAAGACAAAGAGACCTTGTTTCCATTTTCACCATAAGAAAATGGAAGATCTGGTTGCTATGGAGGAAAGTTTTAACTCCCAAGCGTGGTGAGAGATGGGTTTCTTACACTGATAAACTGATGGTATTGCCTTAAGAAACCCTGAGACAATCATGCTATTGAAGAACTCAGGAAAGCTCTCCAGTTCCATCCACATCTCTGGAGCATGAGGATGAGAGTGGTGTCTTTCCTCCAACTGAAGATTTATTAACAGGTGAGAAGATGATATGTCTGGGGTATGGCCAATGCAAGGTCCTAATAAATTCTGAATTCTCAAAGAAGGTGAATGCATGTTTAGAACAAGAAAATGACAACAAAGAAGTAACTGTCTAAAAAGACACTTTTGGTCTGTCCGGGACCAAAAGTACTGGACAGAAACAGAAAGGCATGGAAGGTTGGTGAGCATGTGGATGTTAAAGAAGGTAATGGAATACACAGAAAAGGCGGAGAGATGCCTCAGTGAATAACCCAGATGTCCCTCAAACTGAAGAATGGATACAGAAAATGGTTCATTTACACAATGGAATACTATTAAGCTATTAAAAACGAGGACATCATGAAGTTTTCAGGCAAATGGACGGAACTAGAAAATATCCTGAGTGAGGTTACCCAGATCCAAAATGACATTCATGGTAGGTACTCACTAATAAGTGGATATTAGCTAAAAAATACAAAAAACCCATGATACAATCACAGACCATATGAAGTTTAAGAAGGAAGGCCCAAATGTGGAAACTTCAATCTCACTTAGAAAGCGGAACAGAGTGGGAGAGGGACCTGGGAGAGAGTGTGGAGGGGGATGGGGAAAAGAGGGCAGGATCAGGTATAGGAGGGAGATAGGAGAGAAACCCAAAGGGCCAGGAGAATGAATGAAAATATGCAACTGTGGGGTGTGGGGGATGGGGAACCTCTAGGAAGTCCTGGAGACCTGGGATGTGAGAGGCTCCCAGGACTCAATGAGGATGATCTTTGCTGAAATGCCAAACAGTGGGGATGGGGCCACCCACTACCTTCAGAAAATTTGACCCAGAATTGTTTCTGCCTAAAAGAAATGCAGAGACAAAAATGGAGCAGAGACTGAAGGAAAAGCCATCCAATGATTGGCCCTACTTCAGATTCACCCCGTGGGCGGGCACCAAACCCTGACACCATCACTGATGCCGTACTGTGCTTACAGACAGGAGCCTAGCATGGCTGTCCTCTGAGAAGATCTACCAGCGGCTGATTGAGACAGAGGCAGATACTTACACCTAACTATTGGACTGAGGTCAGGGACTCCTATGGAAGAATTAAGGGAAGGATTGAAGAACTGAAGAGGATGGCAACATCATAGGAAGACTAACAGTATCAACTAACCTGGACTCCTAGGAGCTCCCAGAGACTAAGCCACCAACCAAAGGACATGGTGTCTTTTGCCAAATACATGAGCTAGTCTGTCCCCTGCCACCCCAGCTCATATGTAGTCTTGTCTGGCCACAGTGGGAGAGGATGCACCTAATCCTGTTGAGACTTGATGCCCCAGGGAAAGGGGATGCTGGAGTGAGGGATGATGTGGAGGTGGATGGATGAGGGAAGGGGAACCAGGAAGGGGGGGGCAGATACCAGTTGGAATGTAAATAAATACAATAATTTAGTAATAATAATTTAAAAAATGCAAAACCCATACCTCACTGCATTTCCTACCAGGTCCAATCAGGGCCAAGCATATATCCTGACATACAGTCTCCTGCCTGCGTGTTTCCTGCTTACATCCAATCAAGCACACTAGGTGCAAACAAACTTGATTAGGAGAATGAAATCATGTGACTTGTTATTTCCCAAGAACTACAACTCCCAACATTCCAGTAAGTGGGGCTTACAGTTAATTTCGGCTCTTACTAAGAATTCTGGCTGCTCTTGCAGAGGACCCTGCTTGATTTCCAGCATGTACATAACAGATTACAGCTATCTGTAACTTCACTCCCAGGGGATCTGATATACTCATCTGGCCTCTGTTCACATGATATGCAGATATATATGCAGGCAAAATGCTTATATGCATACCATAAATCTAAAAAATATTTTTAAACAAGAATACATAGAAAAAGTGATTCAAAAGGAAGATGTGTGTGTGTGTGTGTGTGTGTGTGTGTGTGTGTGTGTGTATGTGTATGCCAGTCCAGAGGATGAATAAATTCTTAAAATAAGGACCTACCAAGGAGAAAACTAATAATAATCTGAACAAATTTGTCAAAGAATTACTACTCAGCTTTGAAAACACTGATATCAACCTAGGTGCCACTTCCTTAATAAAATAAAAACATCCCAGGTGTTGTTGAGACTTTTTATTAAATGTGTGTGCAAGCACTTGTAGTTGTGAAGGCCAGAAGAGGGCGCTGGAAGCCCAGGAAATGGATTTACAGGCAGTTGTGATCCTTTAATATATCCCTGTATGTCACTGTAAGTGAAAGTTTGTAGTGGCTACTCATTCTACTCATGTTGCTTCTATTTAAAAAAAAGTGTGTATTTAAGCCACGATACCATGGTGCCAGGTCCATTACGGCAAGCATCCCTGAAATCAGAAGTAACGTATACTCAGAATGACGAAGAATGCCTGAAGACATTTTCGACATTGAAATTTTCTGGCCCTTTGTTCCCCACTTACCTCTTCAGAGTCTTTTTCTGATTAAGTCTCCTTTTTAGATGACATACTTGCTTTGCTGGTACCATGCACAATTTGGAATCATTTGTATCATTTCCAACAAGTAGCAACTAGTGAATATCAGAATATTAGACCAGTGAGTTTTTTTTTTCTATCAGTTCTAACACTTTTTATGGATGTGACTGTTGTTGGGAAGTTGTGACTCTTAAATACAAGTGTATCTTTGGCTATGAGATGCCTAGATTAAACATTACTTGGGAGTATGTATAGTACCAAATTTATGTATTTATATATTTGTTTATTCATTTATTCATTGGTTGGTTTTGTTATTGTTTGGTGGATTTTGCTTGTTTTGAAGAAGTCTCGTGTAGTCAGCCTGATCTCAACCTTGTTACATAGCCAAGATTAATCTTGAATTCTCTTTTTTTTTAAAGGGAGAGTTGAGAAAGGGTCCTTCTATTTTGTAACTGTCTATGTAGACCCCCCTGACCTTAATACAGACATCTACCTTCCTCTGCCTCCGGGTGCTGGGATTAGAGGTGTGTCCCACTATGTCCAGTTAGCCTTGAATGCTTGATCTTCCTACATTAACCTCCCATGTACTAGGAATGTAGGCATACTCCGATTGTTGGGGTTTGATTGTTAAAATATCACCTTTATTGAAAAGCTATTCACTTTTTTCAAAACTGTTCGCTGGCACGGTATACTCTTCTCAGGAATGATAGCAGCAAAAGTACAGGGTTGTCATATAAATGAAAAAAAAAACCATAATTCAAGTGTTAAAACTAAATAATTGGCACACAATAGCAGGAGGCTTCTCTGTAGTATGAGTTAATACTACATACACTATCTTCATTTCAGGGTACACTATATTTATTACTCTAATTTTATAAAGTAAACAACGCTGACAGCAAAGACTCACTCATTCATACACACACACACACACACACACACACACACACACTGTCTACCACAGTGGTTAATACAGTTTGCTGTCATAAGTACCAGAGTCAGAACCCGAGCATCCATGTTTGGCAGCTCACAACTTACTGTAACTCCAGTTCCAAGGGATCTGATACCTTCTGGCTTCCAGAGGCACCTGCACACATATGTGCTGACACCCCTAAACTAAGTAAAAGGGGGTCTTCCAGATGGTTAATCACTTCACTTCATGCAAGGGCCATTCTTTTCTCAGGATGCTTTTCCTTCCATACATGACACAGACACTGCAACTGCCAGTGTGCTATTGTCAGTTTAATCTACGAAATTTTGAGATTTTTAATGAAACCCGACTATCTTATTGAAGGTTTTATTGCTATGAAGAGACACCAGGACCACAGCAACTCTTATAAAGGAAAACATTTAACTGGGGCTGGCTTACAGTCTCTCAGACTTTAGTCCATTATCATCAGAGAGGAAAACAGCCATGTGTAGGCAGACATGGTCCTGGAGGAGCTGGGAGTTCTACAACTTGATCCACAGACAACACAAAGAGAATGTGTGCCAGACTGTGTCACACTGGATGTGGCTTGAGGATAGGCGACCTCAAAGCCTGCCCTCACAGTGACACACTTCCTCCAACATGGCCACACCTCCTAATACTGCCACTTCCTATTGGTCAAACATTCAAACACAAGTCTATGGGGTCCATTCCTATTCAAACCACCAAGCTTACTTTCATATATTCCTCCCCTTCTCTCTTCCCCCTTCTTTTCTTTTCTCTTTCTTTTCTTTTTTCTTTTCTCTTTCTTCTCTTCCTTGATGGATGGGGATTGAATTCCAGAATAAGTCATGCTAGGTAAATCTTTGGATCATCTTCCCAGCTTACATATAGCTCACTAAATAATCCAAAGATCAGGCACTAGTGAAATGCTATATTTTATCTTTATTGTAGCCTATCCTATTTCCCTTTTACTAATAAGGAAAATATGCCTCTGAAACACTCCTAGGAAGGATGTCCTTAGGGTGATTAATGCCTGCTGCTGTCTTAATGTGGGGCCATGGAGATGGAGAGGAGCAGGCCTGGAAGAGTGGGGCTGAGGCATGTCTAAATCCTGGAATTCTCATCCTGAGGTGGGTAGGGGCAGGATCACTCCACTGCCCCCTTTGTCCCAGGCCTCTATGTCCTGGCAAATGTGTGCACCCACCCTTGACTCACCAGAGGATGTCGAATAGCCAGTAGCTAGGTTAAATTTCCTTTTCCCTTATAAAGTCTTACCCAGCAGCACCTGGAATTTCTGCTCATGCAAATGAGGCATCCCTAGTACCCCGGCCCCAGCCAATGATGTACGCTGATCCCAAGAGCCCCGACTCATCCCACAAAGGTTCCATTAGCCTTTAGCTCTCCCAGTAAACTGAAGCAGTTCTCTGAAGCTGTTCCTCCGGTCTGTATTTTCTTTGTAGGTCTGTAGTTCTTGGTCACAACTGACCAAGATCCTGCTGTACCCACCCAACCGGGCTAAGCTTCCCTCCCTCCAGCCCAGCTCACTGTTCAATGGGCCTGGCTACCTGGAAGGGAGAAGCTGATTCTGGACAGCATCTGAACAACCTTAAATTCCAGTAGCTTAGTACAAGACATTTTTTTTCTTGCTACTGTGTTCGTGTGTGTGTGTGTGTGTGTGTGTGTGTGCGTGCGCACGTGCTTTCTTCCCAGTGGCTACTCAGGGATCAAGTTGTGGCACTGTCTCCTTTAAAATGTGGTTTCTGTCTTAGTTGCTATCTAGCCAGTACATAGCCATTTTTCTTCAGATAAGGAATACAAAAACCTGTTGCTAATGATATATAAGTAAGTGCTACTTACAGCATCATCATGGGGCTGGGAGAATTATGTAAATGCATACAAACAAACAAACAAACAACAAACCCAAAACCTAGCTTAGATAAGCTGATTCGAACAGCCTCTACCACAATTCCAAGGCACAAACTGCAACGAGAAGGCCTAACTTCAAACATGCTGTTACTGCTTTCTACATCCTCCTTCCCATCCATGCTGCCTAGTTAGTACATGAAGGTGAGCAGCCTGTAGTAAGGGCACAGCCGCGGGGACACGGGATCTGAGCTCAGGCTTATTTCTTCATAAATTATATGATTCTTACTTCATGAAGGATTTCCTAATGTTGTGTTTATAGAAATGACATATAACGAGTAGCATTCTAGTAAGGTAAATTTTAGAATTTCCCAGGGATTATTGAATCATATATATATATATGATTATTGAATCATATATATGTATATTCACACACATATATATTCACACACACATATATATTCACATATATATATATTCACACACACACACATATATATACATATATATATTCACACACATATTTCAACATATAGGTATGTGTGTGGCACAAATATATATGACACTAGAAAATAGAATAAGTGAAAAACTGATAAGATGATGAGGTGAAAGGAAAAATATGCTGAAGTCAAAACTGGTATGAAGCAATAAAACACACTATTTGAAATATGAAACATTGTAACTAAGAATTCAGTGAGATATACAACAGATGTACTTTTAAGTTAGAAACATTGTATTAAAGAGAGAAAATCAATTGCCTCAAAACCTCATACAACTGCACTTTATGCTTACTCCAGAAGAGAATATAAACCAGAGATTTCTGACATTATCTATCCTTCACACAAATAGGTACTGTGTGACTAGTATGTGCTATCCATTGTTTTAGGTTCTGGGGATATATCTCTGAGCAAGACAAAACTGTTACAGAGTTAGGGAACAGCGAGGATAAATAACAAAGAATTGTTCGTATGTCTGGGAGTTGTGAGTACTGAAAGAGGAGCCTGGTAAGAGTGATGGATGTATCAAGATGGGGTAGTATGGATGGTCAGGAAAGACATCACTGCAAAAATGACATCTGAGCCAAGACCACAGAAGTGAGGGGGTTCAGTATGCAGACCCCCATCCCCAGTGCTCCAGGAGCAGCAAACCACATAAGGCACTTGTCTGGAAATGTTTAAGTTCTTTAGAAAATTGTTCTTTCACAATTTCAGATGAACATTGGGTGTTATGATTGTACCCCAACTATCTCTTATCTTCTTCTATTTCTTCTTCCCAATAAGTTCTGATCTTCTGTTATTATGTCTCTTGGTGTGTGTATGTGCCAGGGGCAAGGACTTTCAGAAGGTGATGAGGGGTGATTTACAGGAGTGTTGGCACCTTAACTAGTGGTTATACTGGTGAAAAAAAAAGGTCCCCTGCTCTTCCAGAAACTGTTCATTGCCTATAGCTTCTCAGAAGTGGCTGGGACCTGGTAATCCCTTTCTCCAGTCCATGGTGGAATGTTGATGGCTTATACACTCACAGCTTCTGTGTGTTCTAGAGAAAAAGACGTTACTCTGAGCTTCTGATGCTCCTGGCTCCATCTCCCAAGGGCTGGCATTACAAGTGTGTGCCACCCCCCCACACACACACACACTCATGTTACTGATTTCCCTTGTTATTTACTTCTTTGGTGCTTGGCTCCATTTCTATGAGAATTTTAGGGACATTAGTAGGTTAATTACTTGAGATATTTCTGAATCTTTTTTTTTCCCCCGAGACAGTGTTTCCCTGTGTAGCCCTGGCTGTCATGGAACTCATTCGTAGACCAGGCTGGCCTCAAACTCAGAAATCCTCCTGCCTCTGCCTCCCAAGTGCTGGGATTAAAGGTGTGCGCCACCACTGCCTGTCTCTCTGATTCTTTTTTCATGCAAACATCCACAGATGTAAAAGCTTCTCTTAGAAATCCTTTTCTACCCCAAGGTTCTTGTAAGTTGTGCTTTCATTTTCATTTGATTCTAGAAATTTTACATTTTCATCCTGTTCTTTTGTTTTGTTTTTCATGACCCATTGGTCATTTAAGAATGTGGTGCTCAGTCTGCACATATTTATAAAGTGTTTGTACTTTTGCTTCTTGTTGACATTTCTCATGTTTGTTCACTATGCTTTGATAAGGTACATGAATTATTTTGATTCTTTTTAAACATTTTAGTTTAAAAACATTTTTAATTACATTTATTTATTTTCTTATTTATGTAAGTGTGTATGTGTGTGTGTGAGAGAGACCAAGAAAATGTGTGTGTGTGTGTGTGTGTGTGTGTGTATGTGTGTGTGCATGCAGGGTATGCATGTGTGTTGGGCCCATTTCGGCCCTGGTTTGGACCTTGTGGACAAACCTGAGCTTGGCTTGGGTTTCTGAGCCTTCTGGGAGAGCCTAAGCCTGACTTGAGTTTTGAGACTGTTTCAGTCACTTCCATAAGGGGTGACTCGGCAAGACCAGTTTGGCCCTGCCTTTAACCCACCATTGGCCCGGTCAGTCACCCCATACCCTTTGTCACCCTTCCCTGCCCCCATGTCATCTCACCCCACCAAAATTCCTCCTCCCTCTGCTCCGAGTTTATATAAATGGGAGGTTGAGTTCCTGCTTCACAAGACTCCTGGCCTGGTGTGTTTCTTTCCTGCTCATCCCTGGAGAGACCTGGTGGGACCGGGACCTCTCTCTTCTCACCTGGACTTGCTGGCAAGGAGAGGACAGACTGGTGCCCGTGTGAAGAACTTCTCCCCCCTCCTCTTGATCGCTGATGGTCCAATCGGTCTTTGGATGCGTGTACTCCCATGTTATGGGACAGTCTGCAGCTAACCCTGATCCCACCCTAGAATCCCCGTATTCTTCTCCTGATCCCTTTGGGGAGGCTCGTTGGTTAAGCCTCCCCCTCCAAAGCCAGTTGCTCCCAATCCGATCCTCCAACTAATCCGTTCCATGCACCTCCTCCTTCCGTGCCCTCAAACTCTGCTGCCTTATTCCAGCAGAGGTCCTAACTCAAGAGAAACCACTCACCTCTACACCATTAACTCCCCTGGCCGGGGAGGGGTGTGAGGGGGGGTCCCTCACCATTGGAGCTCTGAAGAGTTACCTTCCACACCAGTGAAAAAGAAGGAAATGGCCAAGGAGCCTCCTTCTGCCTCAGAGGCATCCAAACCAATACTGAAACCAAAGCATAGTCCTTGTGGACCATGCCCAGGGAACCTCTTTATCCCTCTTTGGACCCCTTTGACAATGCCCCTTGGCCAGCCTCCAAGCAGGTGATCAAACTGGCCTCCCCAGACCCTTTAAACAATCCTTCTCAGAGTCCCTCTGCACCTTACAATAGGGAGGAGCTTGACACTCAGTACACCAACAGCCTTTACCCAGTGAATGTCAACCCTAGCAGTAATCAGCCAGCTGCATGGTACCCTTGGGAACCCCAAGATCTCAAACAAGGCAGTGACTTAAGAAGGCAGTGACTGAGGATGGATCAAACTGTCCCTGGGCTGAGACTATCCTTGAGAGCCTGGTGCACCACACATACATCGCCCGAGACTGGAAGGATTTGGCTAAGGCCGTCCTCACAGAGCCTACCTAAGATGGACCACCTACTTTCAAGAAGAATTTTGAGTTCGGTGAAGTGGAACCAAAGTGCTCAGACCCCAATCCCCATCACTGCTGGCATGCTTGCTGGCACAGCCGATTAGTATTCTACTGACATTGAACAAGTAGCCATTCTCCCTACACTCTGAAGATAGTGAGATGTTTGCCTTTTCTATTCCTTCTGTTAATTTTGGCGGGCCTGTTTCTAGGTTTGAGTGGTCCAAGACATGGCCAATAGCTCTCCCCCCACGTGTCAATATTATATGTTTAATATTTTTTCATCCTTTTTATACGATTCCAATATATTATTTTACATTTATATGGATGATATTATTTTGGGTGCCCCCAGCTTTTCAGGTTTCCAGGAGCTTACTGATAAGTGTCTCTCCATCCTTAAATATAATAATTTTTGGGTCGCTCCTGAAAAGGTTCAAAAGATGCCGCAGTTTAAGATCCTGAGCTCCATGCTGTCCTTGGATGCTGTGTCCCCTGTTAAGCTTCAGCTTCAAATTCAAGATTCCTATACTCTCCCACAGTTACAAAAGCTTTTGGGAGAAGTTAATTGGATGAGGTCTTGGATCTCCATTGCCACGGAAGATCTAACACCATTATTTGCCCTCCTTAAGGGAAATGACCTCTCCACCCCTACAGTGCTGACTTCTGACCATATCTAGCTGTTGAACAAGATTCAACAGGCCATTGATTCAGCTACCCTTAAATGATATGATCTCAATCTACCCCTTATTTTATATATTTTCCCTGAAGAAACATTGTGCACCGCACTACTTTATCAAAAGGACAAACCTGTCCAATGGATCCACCTTTCAGTGGGAGGGGCCCCTTGAGTTTATTCTATGGCTAACCAGCTGGGCAATTGCATTGTTAAGGGGAGAGATCCTTCCATTAGACTCTTTGGGAAAGAGCCTTCTGCCCACATTACCCCATTTAAAAATACAGATTTCCTTTGGTTACAGAGAAATAGTAGCCTAGTTGCTCTAGCTCTAGAGAGCTTTCCCACTAAAATGGATTGCGGCTTTGGACCATATTAAGTGGATGAGTTCCTTTTCCAGACTTGAATGGAAGCCCCCCAGACTCTTTCTTTCTAACCCCAACCCAAATTATTCCACTGTCTTTACTGATGGTGGGCACCTGGAGTCCTCCATTGTTGCTTTCCCCCTTCCTCATCAGACAAAGGTCCATCGCCTATGAAGTCAGACCTCCAAGAAATTTGGGGCTCTGCCCAATTTAAAGAATTGTTTGCAGTGGTTATGGTGTTAGTTATGATTTCTGAATCCTTTAATTTGTTTTCTGAGAGTTTATATGTAGGAAACTTACTGCCTAATTTGGTAGAGGCTCATACTGGGCTTGATTCTAACCCCATCACCCCCCTGATGATCCAGGCACATACCCTACTAAAACAAAGACAACATCCTATTTTTCTTCAACACCTTTGAGGTCATCAAAGTCTCCCAGGGTTCTTATCATCCGGAAACTGCCTGGTATATCAACTTGCTTTGGGCTTAAAATGCCATACTGCTGCTGAGATGACTCAGTTCCACTTATAACTCATGTCAACTGGAGGGGCCTAAGACATAGGTACCCCCAATTTTCCATAAAAGACCTTAAAAAGATCATCTGTACCTGTAGGTCTTGTCAGCCATTCTTACAGGTACCTTCCAGCCCATGGGGAGCAATCCCTGGGGGCTCTGCCCTAATAATCTTTGGCAACTCGATGTTACTATTCCCCATTTGGGAAGCTAATACATATATATATATATATATATATATATATATATATATATATATATATATATATATGACTGTTGATACCTTCTCCCATGCGTGGTGGAGAGAAATCTGAACATATTCTTAGCCATATGCTTCAATGTTTTGCCATTCTCGGACTTCCAGATCAAATCAAAACAGATAATGGCCCATGTTTTACAAGCAAAACATTTTTAGAGTTTCTCCATACGTGGAAGATCTCCCACACTATGGGCATCCCTTACAACCCGAGAGGACAGACAGTTCCTTCTCCTTCTCCTTATCTTGACTTTCGGGCCACATGTGCTCAATAAGCTCACTCAATTTATCCATTAGAGGCTAGAGGCAGTCCTGCTTCACCAAGTTGAGGTCCATTACCAAAGACTTGTCTCTTCTGAGCCAGGCTCTATCCCTCTACAGCTCTCCACCTGACCAACAACGAGTAATATCTCAGATGTGCTGAGACAACCTAAGACAGGTCATGGAGCAGGCCCCCCACCCCCTACCCAGTTGAGCGAGAGTGATACATAGTATCCAGAGACTGTTAAGATCCCCATGTGGGGAACAAGTAAGACAGGAGTCATGTAACCTGCTCATTACAAAAACGAAAGGAGGAGATGTTGGGCCCCATTTCAGCCCTGGTTTGGGCCTTGTGGACAAACTCGAGCCTGTCTCAGGTTTCTGCAGCCTTGTGGGAGAACCTAAGCCTGGCTCGAGTTTTGAGATCTGTTTCAATCACTTCCATATGGGGTGACTCAGCAAGACCCATTTGGCCCTGCCTCTGCCCTGCCATTGTTAATGTAGAGCTTTGCAATTGGCCCTGTCAGTCATCCATACCCTCCGTCACCCTTCCCCACCCTCTGTGTCGTCTCACCCCACCAAAACTCCCCCTCCCTATGCTCCGAGTTTATAAAAGTGAGAGGCTGATACATAAAAGTTGAGTTCCTGCTTTGACAAAACTCCCATACGCTCATCATCTCGTTCAGCCTGGGAGAGACCCATCGGGACCAGGATCACGCTCTTCTCTCCTGAACCTGCTGGCAAGGAGTCAACACATGTGGAGGGGCAATTGTGGGAGTAATTTCTCTCCTTCAGTGTGGGAGCTGAGACTGAACTCAGATTATCTGTCTTGGCATCAAGTATTACTCACTAAATGAACCATTTTGTTTTATTGTTTTTGTTAAGACATGGTTTGTTGGTTTGTTTGTTTTATTTTGTTTTGTTTGTTTGCCTAGAAATACATAACAGTGAAGGAAAGGTCATATATATAAATGCCAGGTGTGGCTTTGCTCTCCTGTAACAGCAACACTCAGGATGCTGAGGCAGAAGGATCACAAGAGTAGGCAAGACCAGCATAAGTTACCAGTGATTTCAAGACCGTCTGTAGTGAGATTCTCACCATAACTATTAAATCATCTGGAGTTTGGACGAAGCAGTCTAAGGTTAGTGACATCTCCCACAAGAATTTTTCCAGTCAGGAAATGGACACCAGTAAAAAGGTTAAGAAAACTTCTAATGAAAACAGGAATCCAGGGGGAAGGGTAATATTTCTTGCCAGAAGGCAAGATAGGTGAATCGATATAGTACACAGAGAGTTGTAGCAAGCCTCTGCTTCATTCAGGCTAGCTGAAAGACTGTCTTCTGTCAAGGGTCATGTGACACTCCACCTTATCAGGCCAAAACAGGAAGAAATGAACACAGCTTGTTTCTGTTGATTTCATCTTACGGTCAGTTAAAGGCTGTTCTATGTAAACCCAGATGTCAGGACGGGTGGCTGCGACAGCAGAGGAGAGCTAACCAAATGTACTACTGTGAACTTACCTTTCTAGCTCTTTTTGATGTTGGACCAGGAAGGCACAGCTATTTGTCATTTCTGTCACCTATTTGAACATAAGCTTCAGGGCCAACTTAGAGTCCCAAGCTGCTTTAACTGGTTCAGTTTCAACTAAATAACATAAGTATTTTGAGTACTGTTTGCTGAGCTGTCTGTCTTGAAAGCATTAAGCTGCCTCATTGAGAATCTTCCTCCCTTTCCAATTCCCTAACCTTTGGCTTACCCAACAACGTTTTCCCCAAAGAAAACTAAAGCTGGGGGTTGTAGTTTAGTGGCAAAGGACTTCCGAGTGTCTGTGAGATCCTGGGTTTCATCTATATGACTGAAAACGTGAAAGGACTCCACCTGTTATTGCCTTGCTAGCTTTGAAGATGAAAGAAAAAGTGATGGAGTAAGCTGTCTGGTAGCAAGTCCTCAGCTCTGAGAAAGCCCAAACAGAGTTGGATGCTAGCCCCGCAGTGACGCTTCACTGTGGATAATGACTATAGTAGGTAGGAGTTTGGACCAAACCAAGGATATTGAAAAAACAAGGGAACAGATCTTCCCCAAGATTGCCCAGAAAGGAGTATATACAGTCATTTTAGTACAAGGAGACCTTTGTTGTACATCCAGAATTCAGAGCTATAAAATAATAATTGTGTTAGCCAAGCAACATCATTTGTGTAATTTGTTAAATCAGCATAGAAAACTAACATATGACTGAGCTGACAGAACTTTAAAGCCAACATAATTCACACATGGACGTTTGACCAACATTTTCTGAGCTACACCAACCCAGTATTAACACAAGGTCACGCTAAGAACAGCAGTCCACATTTACATACTTGTTTTTAACTGATCATACAATACCTTTCTTTAGCCTTACCAAATTTTCCCTCTGTGACTCCAA
Source organism: Grammomys surdaster (assembly GCF_004785775.1). Classification (NCBI taxonomy): domain Eukaryota; kingdom Metazoa; phylum Chordata; class Mammalia; order Rodentia; family Muridae; genus Grammomys; species Grammomys surdaster. Next base: position 10,284,234 of record NW_021604792.1, read on the forward strand.
GAATCATTAGTAGTAAGGGACCTCATAAACCAGCCTAGCTACTCCTATCTGCGTCCCGCAGTTTCGATCGCCTGGCTTAAATTTCCTCAGTGCCTGGGGAAATCGCTTAAGGTACCAGGCACCACTGCAGCGATTCCAGATCTGACCACAAATCCAACAGAACTTCTTTGGTGATCTCTTATTGCTAGGGAAGCCTTTCAGGGAAATTCTGGGGCATGACTAGGCGTTACGGTCTCTTTGGGGGTCTCCTTGCTTTCAGATAAAGTAAAAAGAGTCGTTTGCCTCACTTCATGTTAAATGTCTTGGAACAGTTTCAAAGCAGTGTGCCTCAGGATTGAACATCTTTTAGGTTTTAAAAATGCCCTTTTGATGAAATAACTCGACCAGTTGAATTATAAATTCCCATTTATGCTTCAACTGTACATCAAGAAGGCTTAGTCAAAGGAGTGTAAGATATCTCCACTTTCCCACACACCTTTCCCCGGGAGGAAGGAGGCTCCAGAACATAACGAGTTTCTAAAGCTTCGTCCTAAATATTTGATGAAGTACTTCTAGTACGTTCTTTTGCATTTATTACTCTTAGGTTTTTTAGGGTCGTGGTGATGGTTCGTTTGGTTTCGTAGCACCTGGCGAAGCCTTTAAGTAGATACTGTACCTGGAGTCTTCCAGACAATTTCAAACTCCCCAGGAAAACGGCTGATACAGGTTCTGCCAGGAGGTGGCGCTGTTGACCTTCGCCGTGACTCCGAGTATCCCTGAGCAGACTTTTCTCTTGCACTGTTCATTCACCTCGCAATCGAAAATGATCGCGTCACTTGGCAACAAGTCCAAGTTTTACAGTTTCGGCCGAGGTTTCCTGCTGGTTGCTGTGTGGTGAGTTCCGGAAACCTCAGAGCCCGCAGACTTCCCTTTATGGAGAGCCCCGCCCCGACCTCATCCTCTGAAGGCAGCCACGCCCCACTGGGGAAAGTCGAGACTGGAAAACTCTTCCTTGAGGCTGGCACACCTTGCTGTGGCTCGCCAGTCTCTTCTAGTCCCCTGACTGGTCAGCTCCATCTGAAACCTAAGTGACCGGAGGAGGAGGTTTGAGGTACCAGCTGGCTTTTGCGGTCAGAGGGAGGGAGAGGCACAGAGCGTGAATCTGAGTGTTTTGAAGTTTGAGGAGAAGAATGGAAAGGGAGAGGGAGCTAGGAGTGGAATGGTCAGGCTGGCTGTATGAGAACCAAGGTGCTTTGATCGGTATTTCTTTTGAGTAAGTGTCCTGTGGCTTTTGACTTCTGGCTTTTTATGACATGAAAACTTTTGGCGAAGAGAACAGTAAGATGAGATTCTCTGAGAAGGAACAGCCAGGACCTAGAAAGTATAAAAAGAACTAGGGCACATTACTTATCTGGGGGTCTGTAATGGGTATCTTGGGTTCAAGCGTGGTCAGTCTTGGAATGAAGTATTCAGGTTACAGTTACTGCACAAGGCCGTGGATACTTTAAATGAGATAATATTTGTATTATCTCGTATTTCAAAACTGCGTGTTGTCCTTTGTTGGGACAAATCTTTTTTTCCTCTCAGTTCCTTAATCTTCTCTCTCTCTGCTTCTCTCTATCTCTCTGTCTCTCTCTCCCCCTCTCTCCCTCTCTCCCTCCCTCCCTCCCACCTCCTCCCTCCCTCCTCCTCCCTCCCTCCCACCTTCCCACCCTCCCTCTCCCCTCTCTCTCATTTGTATTACTTCCTTCTGTAAAGATTCTTCTCCGCATGTGAGTTTCTTCTGTATAGAGATCTTGCCTTTCCCCCACTTTTTAGTAAGAGCCATCAGTGGATATAGGAAAACAGCCGGGGGCTGCTGGTACACTGCCGTGGACCTGGATGGACACTGAACTTTGCTAAGTCCCTAATTTATATCATCTTGCCTCTATCAGCATTTCCATTCACAAACACTAGAGACTGATCCTTTTACTGAGACATCACGAAGTATTTGTGCCACTGCAAGTTATAAACCCCCCCCCACACACCCCCAATCAGGGTTTGCACAACCAAATCTCTAGTTTTAAGTTGTAGAAACAGTAAGTGCTAAGTACTACATCTTCAGGACTGTTGCTCCTGGGTTCCTGGGAAGAATTTATTCTGGGCTTTTTCGGGGGGGTTGGTAGATGGCTGTCTTTATATTATAATGCCACTCTTCCTACATGTGTCTGCCTTTGCGCTCCATTTTTTTGTAAGTAGATCAATCATATTAGGCTAAGGCTAATCCTACTTATCTCACCTTTTAAAAGTTTCTGTCTCTAAATAGTGCCAAATTTGGGGATAGGAGGTGCTACAATATCAAAGGGGCGGCACAATTCAACCCATGACAACAGTTTAGTCATTTATATATGTGCTCAGATACCCTCCGTTAAAAGTGTGTTCAAAGATAGTCAGGACCTCTTGTGACCTGTTCAGCTGTCTCCTGCAGAATCCTCTTTCCATGTTCCACACCTCTCCCTGTGGTCTCAAACAACAACAACAACAACAACAATAACAACAAAAAAAAACCCTGCTCTGAAGTTGCACAATCTGTGATTCTGTGATTCTACACTTCTGTTTTGTTATACCATGAGATCTCTCACCTGTGCTGCGTGTGCTATAACCAATGAGCACACACACACACACACACACACACACGTACACACACACACCATACAAAAAGAAAGCTGGTGGCATAAAACACACAGGCAACATGAACAGGATGATCTCTCTTTTTTCCTGGAGATGCTAAATGAAGATCAGTTTCCCGTCTTGATTGTTTCTAGAGCTTCTGTACGTTTCTGAGTTGATGTCACTTTGCCCACCTTCATTCCCCACTCTGCCTGGGTTTGTTTTCTTCAGTCCTTCACTCTGATGCTTTGCCTCTTTCTCCACCCCTTAAGGATATCTGTGACACATCAGACACACTCTGTTCTTCTTTATTTGATTAATTCCATCTGTAATGTTAATTCCCATTTACTATGTTAATACTAATAAAAATCAACATGTTAATAGGTTCCAGATTTAGGGCATGGGCATTGTGGGAAGAGGGAGTAATTTTTCTCAGTCTTGTATTGACTTATCATCTCCCCAACTCCCTACCCCTCTGTCTTTTTTTTTTTTTTTCTCATTACTGGAGATTGAACTCATGGCCCTGTCACTATATCCTCAGTTCTCCCTCCCTCCCTTTCTCCCTCCCTCCTCTCTCCTCCCTCCCTCCCCCCCTTTCTCATTCTCTCTCCCCGATACACAACAGCTTTTCTCTTATTAATTTTCACATTATGTTTGTGTCTGTGTTAGTTGCATACATAGACACATACATCACAATGTGGGTATGTCCACACGGACTTAGGATCAGCCTCTTTGAGGACAGGTTTGCTGGACTGGCTCCTGCTGCCTCTCACCTAAATGCTCAACGAGTCTTTGTTAATCTTGGCCCCGAGTTTAGTGCTGCTTCTTCTAATCAGTTGGTGGGCACCGCAGCAGGATTTGTCGGTATGAGAAGCAGAAGTGGTGTACTTTGTGATTGATTCAAGATGGGGAAAGGCTAAAAGGATGCTGACAATCGGACTTGAACATTCAGTCCTCCATCTGATTTATAATCACATTCCACAAATTCAGTCAGTGTGGTTGGAATCTGGGTGGGCCTATCTGGCTTCTTGCCCCTTGAATTTCCCTCCAGGCCTCAATATCTGATTCTTTCAAGGTTCCTTGAAGCTGACAGTTTGGTATGAGCCAGCCTGGGTTCTGGTACAAGAAAAGAACAGAGTCCTAGACTATTCTTATAGTCTTAGCAATAAGGATATGGGTAAATGGCAAATCCTATCTATGTGCAAGGGTGGAGTTCAGAAGCCTGTTCATCTTGAGGCTTGGTAGCAGAAGATACCATGGCAGTACATTGGTACGGCCATATCCACTGGAAACAACAAGCATCATAAAGCTGCCACAGCTGCTTAACACAGTTCTAGCAAAGCTAAGCTGATTGCTGCAATCACTGTCCTTTTATCTCCAACTTTTGAGTTTTGGTCTCTGCAAGTTGCATAATTTGGAACTTTCTGCATTGTGAACCACTTTGATTTTTTTTCTGAGAAAAATTATGCCTCGGTCTTTTAAAAAACAATCCTAAAATTAACTTTATCTGGCCACTATTTGGAAGTCTTCTTTATGCCCTGGGGAATCACTAAGCACAGATAAGCACATAGCTAGATGAGGCCATTACTCCGAGAATCTGCTTTGGGTATCTGCCTCTGAGCAAACTCAGTGTAATTAATGCCCGGGAAACAGATAACTGACAAACCCTGACCGGCCAGGAAAATAGGCTACAGATTCAAGGTCTCATTTTATTATAGGCTTAGAGGTCTCTAAAAATATAGTTTAAAGATAGGGAATGTACAAGGTACACTCTTGAAGGAATACCACTCCATAAATAAATAGGTTGATTAAAGTAAATGTTGCCTACTTTGTAGCATAAATGATGAAACATATAGTAAAAGAAGTTAGGTATTAGTATTTGCTACTCTTAAGAAGACGGGTTCAGATAGTTTCCATTTCTCCTGGAGTGCTTTCAAAGAACAAACATTGCCATCCTAAAAGCAGGTATAATATATTAAATGTATTTGCTTTGGAGGAGACATTCTTTAGATTCTTTAAATTGGAGTTATAGTGCTAATAATAATAATAATAATAATTTGTTCTGTTTGTACTTTCTAATTGTGACTGAATTGTAACCCTGGACATGTAATGAAAAATCAAACATATATGTTCTGTACCACCTGGCTAATCAGTAGTCTGTCTTTGTTCTGTGAAACCTGTATAAATAAAGAAGTACCTGATTGCTAGTCTTCAGCTTGAGATTCCGAGATTCCCTTCTGGCTCTCCTCTCCATGCTAGGAAGGTCTCCTGCCATATATGGACACTGAATTCCAAGATCCAGAATCTCCTGTCTCATTCTCATCCACGTAAAACTCAGTTAAAGTGAAAGCAGGGGCGTAGATTATCTACAACTGTCAGGGCAATGAACATCAGATGGTATCTGCAGGGCCATAACTGGTGATAGGCTGCAAGCTACAGGGATCAGATAGAGTGACATTAATTTCTTACAAAAGGGAAATTCTTTGATGGCTTGGATAGAGTTGATGATAATGCACTTTGTCTTTCCTCATGCATGAGTGAACGGTTTAGAAGTGATAGGGAGGCTACAGATTTGTGGGCTTGAGTGGAGGTGTAGCTCAGTGCTGGAGAACTTGCTTGACAAAGATAAAGTCTGAGACTTGATTTTTAGCACTGGCAAAAAAAAAAAGAAAGAAAGAAAGAAGAAAGAAAGAAAGAAAGAAAGAAAGAAAGAAAGAAAGAAAGAAAGAAAGAGAGAGAGACCGGAAATCCTAAAAAAATAGAGGGATAGCATAATAGAAATCTTGTGAAACATAGTTTAAGCAGCAAGGAAGCAGTGGGTTCTGTTGGAGGATCAATTAATAAAAGTCAACATGGAGATGGAAGTTAGGAAGATGGACTCTTTGAATGCCCTATTGGCCATGCAAGGAAGTGAGACTATCCCAGGACTGTCATCAGCAAAAGTGAGCTCAGTTCTAATACCAACAGAACTGTACATGATGCTTTTGTTTCTATCTGTCAAGCAGTGGTAGAGTGACCAGTGGCCCCATTTCACACTACAGTGCTTGACTTAGATAACATTCTGGACAGTCTCTAAGAGGTCCTGATGGTCAACTCGTTTATACATGTGTTTTCCAAGAGGCAGAACTTCAGTTGCCTCAGCAAATTACATATGAATTGATTTCTCAATTTTTAGGTTTACCTACGGAGCAATGGTTTTCATGATTACATTTTCGCACACATCAAAGTATCACTGTATGTCATTCTCATTCATTTCCCTCTTAGTTAGGGTTTATTTTTTTAGATTACACTTTAATTTATTTATTTTACATATTCATGTGGTCATGAGTGCTACAGCACAAGAGTGTAGAACAGAGGTCAGAGGACAACTTGCTGCTGTCACCTCTCTCCGTCCTGAATGTAGATCCTGGGAATTGAACTTATTTCCTCAGGCATGGCAGCAAGGACCTTTGCCGGTTGAGCCATCTCACTTACCTTTATTATGGCTTCTGCTGCTATGATAAACACTGTGGCCAACAGCTACTTGGGGAAGAAAGGGTTGATTTCAGCTTACACTCACACTGTATAGTCCATCATTGAAGAAAGGCAGGGAAGTAACTCAAGGTAGGAGGAACCTAGAGGCAGGAACTGAAGCAGAAGACATGGAGCAGTGATGCTTACTGACTTGCTTCTCATGGCTTACATGACCTGCCTTTTTATAGCACCCAGGACTGTTAGCCCAGGGATGGCACCATCCACAGAGAACTAGCTCCTCCCACATCAGTCACCAATAAAGAAAATGTACCACAGGCTTACTCACAGGTCTGTCTGGCAAGAACACTTTCTGAGTTGAGGTTACCTTTTCTGAAGTGACTCTACATTGTGTCAATTGATAAACTAGACAGCACGCCCTCCATCACTTCTCTCCCTTAATCCAGCTGCCAAACCTTCTAGCTCTTTCCTTCTGTTCTGAACCAATCATCCTTCTGCTTTCCTATCATAGGTACTCCATTACCCTATTCCCTTCTCATTTCCTCTCCTTTCATGATTTCTTTTAGCCATGAACCCTCTCTCTCAATTTTTAACTTAGTTTCAGAATAGTACTTGTCTTTCTGAGTGTGGCTTATTTCTTTTAATGTATGATGTCTAGTTCCATACATTTTCAAGACAATCTCATCTTATAAATAAATTATATAAAAATTACATATAAATTTTATATATAAATTACTTATAAATTTTATAAAATTTCCTGTAAGTATCACATTTTCTTTATTCATTCATATATTGATGGGCAGCTAGGCTGGTTCATTCCCTGACTACAGTGTTGAGTCTAGCTATAAATGAGGATGTGTAAGCATCACCTATATGAGTCCTTAGTCCCAAGAGGAGTATAGCTGATCTAAATGGCATTGTTGCAATTCTGATTTTTCTGGTGTTTTTTTTTTTTGAGACATTGCTACATTAATTTCCATAGCAGTTGTGTAAATTCTTGTTGCCCCACATCCTCATTTACATTTATTTTCTTAATTATGACTAGGGTGATTCATGAAGTTTTATTCTACCACCATGGCTCTGCGATTGGCCGAATTACCAGCCCTCACTTGTGGCTTTCCTTTTGCCCTACCTGCTTTTAGCTCTGGGAGGTGAGATGCACTACCCAACCTCACTGGGCTTCCCTTGAATTCTTGGATAAGCACACACACACACACACACACACACATACACACACACACACACACACACATCTCCCACCTGGAAAAACATGACCTTACCAATTTATTGTCTCCATCTCTCCACCTGCCTTAATCTTCAGTGGCTAGTCCCACTTAGCCCCTGCCAAACATCCCTGACCACCCATCTGTAGTGGTGGCCATAGGCCCTAGCTCCTCCAGAGACCTCACATGGTTGCTGTGTTCTCCTTCCTCTAATGCATGGAAGAAAAACCTCCTCTCCTTCCTTGCATCTGCCTTTTCCTCTTGAGACCCAGAAGTCCTGCTATACCTTCCACCCAGCAGTTGGCCCCCAGCTTTCTTTACTGACAAATCAAGAACCAATTGGAAAACAGGACCTTAGCATCAAAACTGCCCTTTTCAGGATGAGACAGAAACAGTGTTTTACATGCATTTCATTGACAGCTATTTATTACCCATTTATATTTCTTCTTTTAAGAAGTGCCACTTGAGCTCATAAGTGTACTTATTGACTGGATCATTTATTGTTGTGATTGGTGTGTGTGTGTGTGTGTGTGTGTGTGTGTGTAATTTTTGCAATTTTTTATGCATCTTAGATATTAATCTTTGTTGGATGTGTAGTTAGAAAATAATTTTTCTGATTCTTAGAAATTAATTTTTCCTCAGTCATCTTTTGATTCTGTGATTGCTTCCTTTGCTGTGCAGAAGGTTCGTAATTTTATTGTAATACACTGCTCAGTAAGGCGCTTGGCCCACAGGCATGAAGAGAGTTTGGATCACCAGCACATAAATGTCAGGTAGGTGTAGTGGCTCATCTATGATTGAAGCTCTTAGGAGGCAGAGACTAGAGCAAGGAAGCTGTCTAGACTAGCTAAATAGCTGAGCTCTGGTCCAAATGAGAGACCCTGACTCAATATTTGTGATTGAAGAAGACAAGCAAGTCAGCTTCTGACTGCCACGTATATGCATTTACATACACACGTGTGTACACACAAACATGCATGCATGTCTATGCATATCACTGACTGCTGTGTGACCCTATTCCTAGGGAGACATGAACAAATATCTTCTTACTCTAGATAGGGAACTAACAACAGATTAGAGTAAGGATACCATCAAACTTCCGTTTTGTAAATTAATGAGTTTTATTGAGTCCTGTGGATATAGGACTATGGATATGGGGTTACAGGAGCAAAAATGACTCGGACAGCTGCCTTACCAAAGCCTACCCTAGCATGGGTGACATCTCACAAAAGCTGGGAATGTGGATCACGTACCCTGCAGACAGCTCGACAGGTTGAAGAATGTCCTTTCTAGGCAGTCTAGTTGGCTTGAGCCTCTTATAGGCCAATTGGCTGCTCTTAGCTTCATTTAGTCAGCTCAGCTTGTCTGAAAGTATATCTGAACAGTCCTTATTGTTTATATAATGTTGGGGAGGAAATAGCCTAGTGAGTCTGGTCAGTTTCAGGAATTTCCTGAAGACTTTGAGTTGATTACTTCCTGAGCTTCCCAATAGGGTTGAATCTCTTCTCTCTCTCTCTCTCTCTCTCTCTCTCTCTCTCACACACACACACACACACACACACACACACTCACATAGACATGCAAAAAAAGAGAAAGAAAACAAAGAAATGTAACAAAGCCTTGTTAAAACTATTAAAACTATCAAAACTTGATGTTGGAAATCATGAATTTTATAACAAAGCAAAGTTTACTAAAAGTATTGTGATTATGATCACCTCTATTGGACATTGCTTCCAGATCTTTAGGATATGACATCAGTGTCTGACATTGGAGGTAATTCAGGGAAAAGATTAAGAGTTCTGTTACTGTCTTTTTTTTTTTTTTATCTAAGAAAATGGCTAGGCTTGACCAGAATGACCCAATTTATTGGTAAAAGCTTTCAACTTCTGGATGCCCCTAACAGCTTTTCAGCTAGGTAAAACAGTAAATGAGCAACTGAGTTGTGAGAACAATCTATGACTCCTCTTGACCTGGGGAGGAAAATGCCTCTTTAAATGGAAAATAAAAAATATCCAGGCTTACAGATTAGATGAGGAAATCTGCATTTTATGAAAAACCAGTTCTCTGGATGTTAACTTTGCATTTGGAGCATGGTGATGTAAGGGAAATTTTGTGTGTATGCCAGCGTGCATGCAGTAGCGCTTGATAAACATACACTGAACTAATGAGGCTTAAAAAAATGTAGGTTCATTTCTTTGACTTTAGTAGGACAAAAGACTCTTCTGTACATGTCTTTATTCTACATTGGGGAATGCTTGAGAAAGTTGAGAGAGAAGAAGCAAACAAAATGTTCTAGACAGCTTTAATCATCTCAAAAATTAATACCAGCACAGTATCTGTCCTGTGTGCAGCATGAAAAGCATCAGCTCATCATCCCCTTCAGGTACCAGTTAACAAAAAACATACATCATGGGTTTCTAAGATGATATAATGCACTTAGTTTTTTTCCCTTGTGAGTTACATACTATTTATATAACACAGCTACCTGAAGCTTTCATGAATGTTCTGTTTGATTGTTAAAATTCTTTAAAAACAATACCTCTTTCCACCAAATGGTTTTAGCTCCTTTTTCAAAGATCAAGTGACCATAGGTGTGTGGGTTCATTTCTGGGTCTTCAATTCTATTCCATTGATCTTCCTGCCTATCTCTGTACCAATACTACACAGTTTTTATCACTATTGCTCTGGAGTACAGCTTGAGGTCAGGGATGGTGATGCCCCCAGAAGATCTTTTATTGTTGAAAATAGTTTTCACTGTCCTGAGTTTTTTGTTATTCCAAATGAATTTGAGAATTACTCTTTCTAACTCTGTAAAGAATTGAGTTGGAGTTTTGATGGGAATTGCATTGAGTCTGTAGATTACTCTCCGCAAGATGGCCATTTTTACTATATTAATCCTGCCAATTCATGAGGATGGGAGATCTTTCCATCTTTGATTACTTTCCTTAGGGACTTGAAGTTCTTATCATATGAATCTGTCACTTGCTTGGTTTGATTAACATCAAGGTATTTTATATTATTTGTGACTATTGTGAAGGGTGTCATTTCCCTAATTTCTTTTTCAGTCTGTTTATCTTTTATGTAGAGGAAGGCTACTGATTTGTTTGAGTTGATTTTATAACCAGCCACTTTGCTGAAGTTGTTTATCAGATTTACGAGTTCTCTGGTGGAAGTTTGGGGGTCACTTAAGTATACTATCATATCATCTGCAAATAGTGATATTTTGACTTCTTCCTTTCCTATTTGTATCTATTTGATCTCCTTTTGTTGTCTAATTGCTCTGGCTAGGACGTCCAGTACTATATTGAATAGGTAGAGAGAGAGTGAGCAGTCTTGTCTAGTCCCTGATTTAGTGGGATTGCTTCAAGTTTCTCTCTATTTAGTTTGATGTTGGCTACTGGTTTGCTGTATATTGCTTTTACTATGTTTAGGCATGGGCCTTGAATTCCTGATCTTTCCAGGACTTTTACAATGAAGGGATGTTGAATTTTGTGAAACGCTTTCTCAGCATCTAGTGAGATGATAATGTGATTTTTTTCCCTTTGAGTTTGTTTATATAGTGGATTACATTGGTGGATTTCCTTATATTGAACCATCCTTGCATTCCTAGGATAAAGCCTACTTGATCATGGGGGATGATGGTTTTGATGAGTTCTTGGATTCTGTTTGCGAAAATTTTATTATTTTTCCATCAGTATTCGTTAGGGGGTGCTGGTCTGATGTTCTCTTTTATCATTGGGTCTTCGTGTGGTTTAGGTATGAGCGTAATTGTGACTTCATAGAACAAACTGGGTGTTGCAGTAATTATTTAAAATGGCTGCTGGTCAAGCCAACTATCTAAGCTGTAGCGGCTCTATCTAGCTCAGTCACTATGTTCCTTAGCCAGAGTCCATGTGCGCACTGCAGCTAGAAATGGCAAGAGACACCAGTCCTGCCACGTATGAGATGCCAGCGTGGGAGTAGAAAAATGAAACTCTAATTCTTAAATATTAATCAAAGGCTTTATATATTTAGTAATGCTCAGTAAACAATATGCCCATACAATTAGATTTGTTTCCCAACTAGCTAACCTAAATATAAGTTGTTAACCACAACTGCTCTCCATACCTGTGTGGTTCTCTATCCTCCTACATCTCTGCCCTCCCTAGCTCCTTCTCTTCCTTTTTCTCTTCCTCTCCTTACTCCTCCCACCTTAACTCCTCCTACATATCACCCTTCCTGTTAAAATAAAAAAAAAAAACAACCTTTCTCTCAAAATACAATTAGAGCACAAGTATACCAATTTATATCAGTAAGATACAAGATAGACCTAATACCCAGTCCATCAATTTTGTCAACTAAATAGAACCTCTGTCATCTCTCCTAACTAAAAGACTTAGCTCTGAACCTGGCTTTTTTCTTGGCTTTAGAATGAATGTCAGCTGAAAACCATCCTCTTAAATCTGTTCTCTCAAAGTAATTAGCCTAGGTTGGCTATGAGACTGTAAGTCTTCAAACCCATCAGAAATCCAGAATGACTGAATTAGCTGAAATTATGGGAAGCACAAAGCATAGTTTCCAAAACTTAGCCAATTTATAGAGACCACTGAATACCTGGACAGTCCCTATACTTCAAAACGTTGGATCATCCGACCTTCAACCTTCTGGGCCAGGATCATCTGACAGACCTAGTAATGCACAACTATTAAGGGCTGATTACCCTGATTTGGCAAATATAATCAGTCGACTATTCCGCAAGTGTGTCCTTTTCTGGACAGTAATTTGTCTATAGATGAAAAGAGGCAATTTTTGCCTAGTAACTGTCTCACCACAACTAGAGTAACTCTAAAGATGCTCAATTTCTTCTAAGAATCCAAGACAGAGAAGCTGTCAGGAGCAGATAGATCTCTAATCAAAATGAACATTAATACAGAAATGTTTGTAACATCATTTCTGTGGACTTCTGATGTTTTTGAAAACCAAGTACCTATGTAAAGAAATCTGGACTCTTGTCCGTTAACTCCACTCAGCTATTTCTAATTAAAATATAGAAAACACCCTAACAATAATGTCAGAGCCATGCAATTGCTATATGCTCTTAACTCACAGGCTAACTAACCATCTCAAATCAGTTTATAAAAGGTTAAAGAAGGACTGGGTCTAAGCCTTATATTCTTAAATGTGTTATATAGGCACAATGCCTATGAGAGTAACAATATTAATCTTACTTTTATTTCAATAATAAACTCATACCAATGAAAACCTTAAATTTGAAATCAAAACAAATTTTGTATCATTTAAGAAATATAACTTTAGCTTAATAGCAATTATTCAGACTTCTACCAACTAGGTTATGGCTAAGTAATCAATTCTAACTATTCCTCCCTGTTCCAACAAAACCATTACTTTTCCCTAGAAGGACAGCCTAATATTAACCACCTCAGTTCCCCAGCCCAGGGGATAGGGGCACTGACTCTTAATTAACTTCTTCAAGCTGAATTTGGGCGTTGAGATATTAGAAGAGGGGTGTGTGTGGGGGAGGGTAAATTGATAAGCCTCTGATGTCTATATCAACACTGCATTCAGCTGAAATTCCAGGACACCAGAGGTTTGAGCAGGTCTGCTCAGCTTGCTTGATGAGTAGATTCACCAAGGCTGTGTATTCTGCAATATACAATTCTCAAAACAAATTTTAGTATCAAGATAATTTTTTGTTTGAATTCTAGAATCTAGTATTCTGGCAGCCTGCCTCTGTCATGTCTAATTCATATAATTCTGGGAGGCAGAAATATCTTAATCATCTCTTCTGAAAAAACACAGCCAAAATCTTTTCCCCAAAACAGAATTTCCTTGAGCCAGTAACCAGAAAAACCTTTATCTTGACCTGTTTTCCAGAGGAAAAATATCACCACAAAACTGAAAATCACACCCATCTTGAAAATAAAATCAATTTAATGACTAAAATATTGTATGTGCCAAGTAGGAAATGAACCCAGAATTCCCATGGGGCCCATGTTAGACAGAACCTGAGTCTCCTGTGAGGCAATATAACTTTATATCATCTGAATAATCTGATTTACACTATCTTTCTGTTCTGCCCTCTGCCTAGAACAGTTTTTTATTTATACCATCTATCTTTTCTAAAAGCAAATAATCCTTATATTTTAACTTTATACTTAAATCAGTAACTGTTCCACAACAGAGGCTTATTTATGTGGTTCTCTTGGCTCAGAGCAGCCTGCAATTTCTCTCAGCAGAGGACCTGCCTGCCAGCAGTTTCTTTGATCACAGTTCCCGCACTGGAGTCACGTGACTCCTATCATTGCCAATCACTTTCTTTAAAAAAAAAATACAACTTTTAGTCTCAGGTGACTAGACTTAAATTTCTAGTGAATTTGTGCCTGAAGCTAGTGCACAACTTTGTCACAGTAATTATTTAAAATGGCCGCTGGTCAAGCCGACTACCTAAGCTGCAGCAGCTCTGCCTAGTTCAGCCACCATGTTCCATGGCCAGAGGCCACGTGCGCGTTGCAGCTAGAAATGGCCAGCCAGAGACGCCAGCCCTGCCACCCATGAGACACCAGTGTTGGAGACAGCTCTGCCAATCTTCCACACTGTCTCTGAAAGGCTGGGCATTGCCCAGACCATCCCACCAACCACGCCGTCTAGGTACAAATGAGACTCTAATGCTTAGATTATCCAAAGGCTTTATATATTTTGTAATGATCAATAACAAGATGCCCATACAATCAGAGGTGTAACCCAACACCCAACCTAGATATACCAACTACCTTTGACTGCCAGAGACATGCGAACATCCACCTCCATGTTCTCCTCCTTATCTCTCTCTCCTAGCTCCTCCTCTTCTTTCTCCTCCTCCTCTCCTTATTCCTCCTATTCTTCTCCTTACTCCTCCCACCTTAGCTCCTCCTACAATTGGGTAGTGTTCCTTTTTTCTATTTTTGTGGAATACTTTATAGAGAATTGATATTAGGTCTTCTTGGAAGGTCTGATAGAATTCTGCACTATAAAAGTCCTGGGCTTTTTTTTTTTTTTTTGGTGGGGAGACTTTTAATGACTGTTGCTATTTCTTTAGGAGTTATGAGACTGTTTCAATGGTTTATCTGATCCTGATCTAACTTTGGCACCTGGTATCTGTCTAGGAAATTTTCCATTTCATCCAGATTTTCCAGTTTTGTTGAGTATAGGCTTTTGTAGTAGGATCTGATGATTTTTTGAATTTCCTCAGTTTCTGTTGTCATGTCTCCCTTTTCAGTCTGATTTTATGAATTTGGATTCTGTCTCTGTGCCCTCTGGTTAGTCTGGCTAAGGGTTTCTTTATCTTGTTCATTTTCTCAAAGAACCAGATCCTGGTTTTGTTGATACTTTGTATATTTCTTTTTGTTTCTACTTGGTTGATTTCAGCCCTTAGTTTGATTATTTCCTGCAGTCTACTCCTCTTTGGTGTATTTGCTTCTAGAGCTTTTTTTGTTCTAGAGCTTTCAGGTGCCTAGTGCTTGGGGAGGCCAGAAGAGAGAGTCAGATCCCTTGAAACTGGAGTTATAAATAATTGTGTGTTGCATGGAATTTTAAAACCACTGTACTGCCTTCCAAGGATCTATGACCCTGGAGCTGCTGCCAGTGATATGGCCCCTCTCTATTCCCCTTTGCTCCTCCTAGCTTTGATTCACCAAACCACCAACACTGACCCAGCTTCTTTCTCTACCCACCTTTGCCCCGCGCATGAAAAACACTCAGCTTTATTGTTTTAGAATTTGCCTACTAGTACAATTTTTGGACTCAAATGCTTCCCACCTGGAAATACCCTCCCTTATCCATTTATTGTCCCCATCTCTCCTCCTGCCCTAAGCTTAATGGATCATATCAGCTAGCCTCCACCAAGCTCCTTGGCTATCCTGCGGGTGGTGGAGGCCGCTGGTTCTAGCTTTCCCGAGATCTTATAAGATTGTTGCACATTTCTCTTTCCAAAGCCTGACTGAAGAAGCCCCTTCTCTCTTCCTGCATCTCCTTTTCCTCCTGGGACCTGGAAGTCTCATCTGACTCCTAGCAATTGGCTCCTGGCCTCCTTTATTGACCATATCAATAACCAATTAGGGAATCTTAATATCAGCACCTCCCCCTACAATGGTGAGCCACCAGAAATCAATCTAGGTCCCCTGAAAGAGCAAGTGCTCCTAACCCTTGAGCAAGATCTTCAGCCCAATGACATAGTTTAAAGTAATACGGTAATGACAGTTGTGTAACTTCGTGAATGTACTAAAACCAAATTTTAAAAATTTGAAATGCCAAATTTTATAATGCACAACTAAAAAACCAACATTAAAGGTAATTCTAATGTTGCAAAATAAAGAAGGAAAGGAGAGAAGCAAGGCAAAGGTAGGAAAGTTGGGAGAGAGAAAACTGGAAGAAGCAAAGAAAGAAAAGCTTTAAAGAGATAGTACAGTATAGCATAAAAATCAAGAACATAGACTTCGGGCCAAAGTTTCTTGATCTGGGAGAATTACATGATTCACTATATGCAGTGTTCATGTGAGTATGTTATCCATGTTCAGCAACATAAACACAGTTAATAGCACTAGGCAACAGGGAGAGAAAACCAGAATCAAATAAGCTTAGACTGAGTGTCAGTTAAGGAGCTGCAGGGTGGGGCAGAGGTCGATTATGTGAACTCTGCTCTCCTGATAGGGGGAGAGGCTGGGGTGTAATACGGAGATGCAGGTAGTTTCCGGGTCTAGTTTTTCTGATTAGTTTTGTTTTTGCCACTTTAGTCTAGGCTGGCTATGGATCAATGTCTAACCTCTAAACCTCTTCAATCCTCCTGGCTCAGCCTTTCAAATGCTGGGATTACAGGTTAGTGATACTCTTTTGAGCTGTACCTGGGTCCTATGAAGTCCAAACGTGTGTGAAGAGAGATGGTGAACGGCACTTCATGAGTTTTGTTACTTAGTGGAAATAATGACTAGACACATACTTCTGAGGAGCATTCTTCTAGAAGTCAGTCAGGAAACAGTTCATCTTTGTACTCTTGGTCTAATATGAAGTTACCTTTTCAAGAAGACTTAAAGTTTTAATTGTGTGTGTGTGTGTGTGTGTGTGTGTGTACATACATGTGAGTGCAGGTGCCTATGCTGAAGGCCATAGTCTGTACCACTGCCTGATACCATGCTGAAGTCCATGGAATGGTCTGACACTGGAGGCCAGATGGATATCTGTGGTCCAAGCTATTACCAGATACCATGTGGAAGTCTGTGAACCATGATCCTGCTGACTGTAAAGGATAAGACAGCTTCTTCTGCAGTGGTATTGATGAATGTAGACTCATGGATGAAAAACAGAGACATAAAATGATCTCTGACACTCTGTGACAGGCCCCCCCAAAGAAACAACCTAGATAGGAAGCCATCAAAGAGATATAAAAGTATGGGGCTTTTCTATACCCTTCATTGCACCCAAATTATGGTATGGAGACCTGGTATATTTATTAAAAAGCATATCACATTATAGCTGGGCTGGATTCACATCTATTCTAACCCAACTACACTGCCTGCTAGTCAGCCATGTGCCCCATTAGTCTTCTGCCATCTTAGTCTTGCCCTGGGTGCTTGTGCTCCATCCATGTCCTCATGATGCTTCTCTCTGGTGAAGCTCTCATGGTGAAGCTCGCACGGTGAATCTCCTCTCTCCCTGGCCCCCACCTGAGACCCTATCACTGGGATCAGAAGTCACACCTCATCTTCTTCTGCTAGACTATTGGCTGATTAGACCTTCATTATCTTTTTTTTTTTTTTTCGAGACAGGGTTTCTCTGTGTAGTCCTGGCTGTCCTGGAACTCACTCTGTAAACCAGGCTGGCCTCGAACTCAGAAATCCGCCTGCCTCTGCCTCCCAACTGCTCGGATTAAAGGTGTGAGCCACCACCGCCTGGAGATCTTCATTATCTTATCAGCTGCAATGGAAAGCAATTTTTACACAACACTGAGACAGGAGATGCTTGACCATGCTCCTTGACATTTGGACTGCAGCTATATCCCTGGGCACAGTAATCAGCATGTGAAGACACAGTGCACAAAACCATCCCTCAACTGAATCTTTTAGTCCAATAAAAGCTTTCTCTTATACTAATAAGTAATATACAATAAGAACAATTATGAAAACTATCAGGTAAAAATTGTATTCATAATGTCAAATCCACTGGTATTTGGCACTCTTAGAGAAAGTAGTCTATTCTATCTCGGTGAGTGTAAAGTTCTGTATTTAAATCATTTTCTATCATAGTGTGCATTTATTAATCTATAAATATCGTTTTAGACTTTAAAACACATATCTTAATTTTATTTAAATTCTAAGCAACTTACCCTTAATTGTTAGAGTATAACCATCAGACTTCAACCCCATGAGAGAACTGAGAAAGATAAAAACTACCTGAGTAAATTGGAAGTGCAGAACAGGCAGCTTTCAAAACTACAGGAATGACAGAGGTTTGGTGCTGGCTACATGAACAGTCACCAAAGATTTCTCTGTGTCATTGGAATATTATCTCTGACCTTCTGGCTCAATATATGAAAATTTTTTCCTGTGAAGCAGGAATTATGAAAGACTTGCAAATACTTTCTTGCAAAGTATGAGAGTTGACTTCTGTGTCCTGTTTGCCCACAGCTTGGACAGCATGCTCTCTGCAGTTGAGGCAAGGGTAGTTTCGTACCCAGTGGCTAGCTTGCCACATCTGAAGCAAATTCCATAAGAAGAGTCTTTTTTTTTTCTAGAGGACTTGGGTTCAGTTGCTAGCACATAAATATTGGCTCATTACCTCCTATAACTCTAGTCATGGGGATTTAACACTCTCTTCTGACCAACTTGTGCACTTGTACATACATGGTCCTCATAAACTCATGCAAGCACATACATATAAGAAGTAATTTTTTTTAGACACAGGGTTTCTCTATGTAGCCCTGGCTGTCCTGGAACTCACTCTGTAGACCAGGCTGGCCTTGAACTCAGAAACCCGCCTGCCTCTGCCTCCCAAGTGCTGGGATTAAAGGCGTGCACCACCACTGCCCAGCAAGAAGGTTCTTCAATGCTCATCATCTTCTTGGAAGTAGAGTTGGTGTGCTGCCAGGAGCTGATGTCTCACTGTCATGGAAGCCTTTTATTAATAAACTACCTTTAAATGCCATATTCTGTAGATCACTGAGGTTCTGAAGACTATCTATCTATATGTAGTATATCTGAATAGGGAAATGTTTCTTTTTAACTATCTACTATCTGTTCAACTTTGAAAACACCCACAGGAAGATAAATAAGGCTTATTTCTGTAATTAGCTAAACTAGTACCTAACATGACAACAAGTGTGATTGACTATGAACTCACATTTATTAATTATCCTAAGCACTTTGTAATAGCAGCTTTCAAAAACTAGAACTTCACGTTACATTTTTAAAATGAATTACATAGGTACAATATTTTTAAAAAGAGTTGAAACATAGTACAGCATGTTGTAGAAAAATATTATTAATTTTGTATCAATATACAAAATTCCATACCAGTGTAGGAATATTTGGCTTATTGATGTTCTTCAGTTTAAAAGTAGATTCTGTTAGCGTTCCTTCTAGGCTCTGCTCCACTGTTACCTGGCATCAAACAGATAAGCATGGCTTACTATAAGAGGGGCTGTCCCCCCCCCCTTCACTCTCTGCTCTCTTACTCTCTTACTTTCTCTACCCCCTCTTGCCCTGCCCCTTTCTCCCTCTCTCCTCTTCCACCTCCCACACCCCACCCCATTCCTCACTGGTTTCTCTCCTCCTCCTCCTTCTCCTCCTCCTCCTCCTCCTCCTCCTCCTCCTCCTCCTCCTCCTCCTCCTCCTCTTCCTCCTCCTCTTCTTCCTCCTCCTCTTCTTCCTCTTCTCTCTCCCTTTCCCTCCTCTCTCTCCCTTTCCCTCCTCTCTCTCTCTCTCTCTCTCTCTCTCTCTCTCTCTTTCTCTCTCTCTCCTTCACATCTCCCCTTCCCACGCCCTAAATAAACTCTATTCCATACCATATTTATCCTGTAACTGGTACCTCAGGGGTAGGTAAGAGATACCTCAGCATAGGACTACCAAAGCACCTCTCTCACGATACCCATGCTGGACTCTATACATATTCCTGGCTCAATTTTTTAATAAAACACAAAAGACTCAATAGCCTAACATTTTATCCCATCATTCTTATATTCCCCCTTTTTTCTCTTCTCCTACCCTTTTTCCAAACATTAGATAGGAGAGAAAGAAGAATAGATGAAAGAAAAGAGAGAAATCGCTGAATCTAACCTCCTATACTCTGTTTCCTCCCTAACCAAGACCATTAACAACTTTTAACCAATCACCTTTAAACAACAACAAACATCCAACATCCACTGAATGACCAAAACCCACCCACCCTGCTTTTACGGAATGGTGCGTTAGTGGTCTCTTTAAGTTGATTTCTGCTGTCTTGGGGCAATGTTCTCTTTTGGGGGCCCTGAAAAAATTGGGATAATAACGAACTCCTAAGAAAGCTAGATGTATTATTTGCTATCCAGTCTATGTGTGATATGAAAGTGCGATGCTTAACTGAAGTCCTGGCAGGAATAGTCTGTGAGTCTGGAGCATCTTAGCCATCTTGAAATTATTCTGGATGTACATTATTGAGGCCATTTGTGAGGTTGGATCATCTGGGCTACCTGTCGTATCTTCTTTGGTGTCTGGTTGTTTTACTTTTCAAACATATAAACTTTAAATGGTAATATAGTTTTTTTATGTGTTAACGCATGTAATGGAAGGTGCAGTGTACATAATTCAGCTAAAGGTGATTCTATGCTCTTTGAGCAGGTCAGGCATCTGTTCTTTTTTTGTAAGTTAGATTGGATTGCATAACCAAACTGTTATATAAATTTTCATCCATGCTGTTTGAAAGAATGGCATGATAAGTCCTGGGGACTTTTGGAGCCAACAAGATTTATTGGCTATGCTTACGTGAAATCCTGGCTGGAAACACTTTCACGTCTCAGCCAGTCTCAGAGCTGTTCCATATACAGGGGTCAGCATCCATGTTACCTGTTTTGTTGTTCTTGTTTTTTTTTTTTTCCTCTTAATGTCTGCAGCCATTCTGAAGTTAAAATATTTATATGATGATCAAATTCAAAAGTCCTTTCTAAAACCCAGTGTTTTTCAGCAGCTATATTAACTGTCTCATTGACATTTACATATTAAAGTCAATAAAGCATTATTTAATCCATCTCTGGGAGAACCCATATTCCCTTTCTGTTCTATGAGCTTTCCCTTTAAAGACCTGTTAGATTTCTTTACAGTTGCTTGACTTGTAGGGTTGTAACATATATCTGTAACATTTTCTATGTCATAATGTTAAGAAATTGTTGTACTTTACAGGATATAGATGGCAAGTATCATCAGCTTCAGTCTGCAAAGGCATTTCTACGATAGCCATCATCGTTAATAAACGTGCAATCTCAGAATTATGCTTTTCTGAACATAAGGCAGAAGCCCATTGGACCTTTGGATATGTATCAATAATATGAAGTATCAACATATGAATAATCAACAAATATTTTTAAAATTTCAACTCAACAAAGTGAAACACATAATCTATTGTATGACATTGTTCTATGGCAGCATCATTCAACAGAATTGGTAATCTTTACTGGGAATATTGTATTTCTATGGGTTGCCATTACAATTTCTCAAGCCTTTGTGGATTTTTCTCATCTGGAAGTATCTTTTTTGTTGTCATTGTAGTTTCCAGAATAGATTCTTCTGAAGATACTATATTCTACTTTAAATAATCCTCTAAACTCTATTCTATGGCCTCTAAGCTAGGATTTCATTTTTTAGTCTTTTTCTTATCTAAGTCTGCTTTTTCCTGATCTTTCCTAAAGAGGATATTTACAACTATTATTATTATTGCTGGACAGTAATGATTATGCTGACAGTCAAAATAAAATTAAATGGGTTCCAAATGCCCTTTTTTTTCTTACAGTGTTTTCCTTTTTTTTTTTAGTGTTTTCCATTTTTTAACATGGAAAATATTTTTTTTTAATCTCTCTAATTCTCTTTTTGCTTCAGAGACTTTATCTTTTATGCACACTTATAGAACATCTTTACTTATTTTTCTTTCTCATTCCTTCCTTTGGAGACTTTAATGTTTAAATTCAGTATTTCTATGACTCTGTGTTCAGTTTCTTTACTTTCTTTAGTATCTATGCATCTTTTAAAACATTTTCTACCTGTTTTTCTTTCCCTTCTTTAGAGACTTTATCTTCTATGTGCATTTATTTGCTTCTCTCTTTTTGCTTTCTCTCTTTTTCTGTACTTTTGTTTTATTAATGTCAAATTCTTTATATCGGTCTATGATGTTTCATACCCAGTTCTTTCTTTAGCATTTAATCACAAATTCAAACAGTTTTCCTTGGTCAGAAATTCTGTGTTCAGATTTCTTCTGTTTTTGCTTGGATTCTGCATCCCCCTTTGATTTGCTCCACTCCAGCCCTTCAACTCACGAAGAAGAGGCGTTTCCATCATTTCCATGTGCCTGTAGCTGGTGTCTGCCAAGTCTCACATTTGCATCCTTAGCTGGAATCTGTGTCTCACCAGATGCTTGACCCTTGTCTGGAGGCCTGTCACTGCTGGTTACACCCCCTGGAAGAGCTTCCGCAGGTGCAGCATGAGCTGCCTAGTTACTGCCAGCCTTATGCGCCACCTAGTTCCTGGTCCTGGACTCCTTGCCACAATGCTGGGGAGTCTTTTTACCCACAGGCTACAACATGAACTATGTCTAAAGGAGACAAGCACACGCCCTCTCGAAGTCTTGGCTCTTTCCTCCCTGCTGTACATAGACTTGGTTTCTCTGTGGCCATCACCTGGTGGTCTCCCTTTGGGAGAAACTGCTGCCGAGTACTTTATCTCCGCCCTGCTTAGTCATTTATTTATTATTTATTTATTTATTCATTCACTTTACAACCCAATGTAAGCCCTTCCTCTCCTCCCAGTACCCCCTCACACAGATCCTCAGCCCATTCCGCCCTTTCTTTTGAAAACGTGAGTCCCCTTCTAGGTATCATCCCCCTCCTAACCCTCCAGCACATCAAGTCATTGTAGGACTAGGTACATTCTCTCCCTCTGATGCTAGACAAGGTGACTAAGTTAGGGGAACAGGATTCACAGGCAGACATGAAATAGATTCAGGGACTTCCCCCACTC
Organism: Grammomys surdaster; assembly: GCF_004785775.1. Classification (NCBI taxonomy): domain Eukaryota; kingdom Metazoa; phylum Chordata; class Mammalia; order Rodentia; family Muridae; genus Grammomys; species Grammomys surdaster. Next base: position 10,306,783 of record NW_021604792.1, read on the forward strand.
CTGTTGTTAGGGGACCCAAATGAGGACAAAGCTGCACACCTCCTACATATGTGCAGGGGACCTAGGCCCAGCCAGTTCTTGCTCTTTGGTTGGTGGTTCAGTCTCTGGGAGCCCTCAAGAGTCCAGGTTAGTTGACTTTGTCAGTCTTCCTGTGGAGTCCTTGTCCTCCTCCAGTTCCTCTGTCCTTCCCACAACTCTTCCATATGACTCCCCGAGCTCCATCTAATGTTTGGGTGTGAGTCTCTGCTTTCCATCTCTTTCCATTAGCTACAGAGTGGAGCCTCTCAGAAGACTGTTATGCTAGGTTTCTGTCTGCAAGCATGATAGAGTATCATTAACAGTGTCAGTGATTGGTTCTTGCCCATGGGATGGGCCTCACTTTGGGGCAGTGGTTGGTTGGCCGTTCCCTCCATCTCTGCTCTATCTTTGTCCCTGCACTTCTTGTAGGCAGGGCAGATTTTAGGTCAAAGGTTTTGTGTGTGGGTTGCTATCTTTACCCCTCTACTGAGAGTCCTGCCTGTCTACAGGAGGTGGCCACTTCAGGATTCATATCTCCCACTGCTAGGAGTCTCAGCTGAAGTCACCTCCACAGACTCTCTGAGTCCTCTCCCCATCCAGGTCTCTGGCACATCCTTGAGATTGCCTCCCCTGCTAATCTACCATCTCTCTCCCTTGCTTTCCTGCAATCTCTGCATTTTGTCTCAATTCCCTCCCCATCTCATCTTCAACCCAGTTCCCTCCTTCCATTGACTTCCAATAAATATTTTCTTTCCCCTTCTGCAAAGATTCAACCATCCTTCCTTAATTCTTTCTTGTTATTTCGTTTTTTTGAGTCTGTGGATTTTAGCATGGTTATCCTGTATTTTATGGCTAATATAGACTTGTAAGTGAGTATATACCATGTATGTCCTTTTGGGTTTGAGTTATCTTACTCAGATGATATTTTCTAGGTCCATCCATTTGCCTGAGAAATTCATGGTGTCCTTGCGAACACTCCTCCACTGTTAGTGGGAGTGCTAACTTGTACACTCTGGAAATCAATTTGGGAGTTTCTCAAAAGATTGGGAATAGTTCTACTTCTAGACCCAGCTATACCACTGCTGGGCATATACCCCAAGTATGTTTCACCATCCCACAACTATGTTCATAGCAGGTTTATTCGTAATAGCCAGAAACTGAAAACCACCTCAGTATCTCTCAGCTGAAGAATGGATTAAAAAATGTGGTATATTTACACAATGGAATACTACCCCACTCAGTCGTAAAACCGCTAAGCCTAGGTCGTGGTGTCAAGCTCAAGACATCCTGTAGAGGCATTCCCACGGCTGTAGTCTTTGGGATGCTTTTCTCATGGGCTGAAGCTCTAGGGCTGTGGTTCCACCAAGCAGTGACTGCTCCCATGCCCCCTTCACTATCATTGGGCAGTATGCCACTGGCCTTATTGCATAACAGGGGCTCTAAAGAAGCTGCCTGTTCCTGGCAGAGTGCTTGTTATCGCCTTCTATCTGAGATCTCTCTAATACCTGAATCCTTCTGTCTAAGTTTGGATTCTGTGCCTTCTACGTTGGACTTGGATGCCAAATGTAAAAATACAGGACTTTTCTACCCCATCCATAGTATTTGAACAATACTACAGAGACCTGCTGTATTTATTAAACAGCGTTTTGCATGATAGCTGGCCAGGGTTTACATTAATTCTAACCTGACTGTGCTGCCTACTACCGAATCATGTGTCTCATTTCCTGCCATTTTAGTCTAGCCCTGGCTGCTCCTGTTCCATCTATGTCCCAGTGGTGATTCTCTCTTGCAAGTCTCTTTGGAGAATCTCTCCATGGCAAATCTCCTGTCTCCCTGGATCAGAAGTCCGTCCTCTTACTCTCCTGCTCAGATTTTGGCTGATCAGCTCTGTATTAAGCAATCAGAGGTTATGGAAAACAGTTTTTACACAAAGTTGAGATGGTCAATGCTTGACAATGCCGATGTGCAAGGAGAACTCTGGGCTCAGTAATCAGCATCTAAATATATAGTGTATTTATCATTTAAATACAGCGAAGAGGTAACTCTTAAAATATGTGATAAAGATAAATTATAGCTCTCCATGACAGACGGCTATTGGAGAGGCTGGGGCTGGGGAAAGATTTACTTTTCTTTAAGGGGATGATTGGCTGATCACTGGGAGTTTGACAATGCCCCACTGACTATGACAACACTAATTGAACTTTTAAAAAAAAAATATTCTTTTGGGGGGACACAAGAGTGGTGTGGACCTGGACCTGAGAGTAGTACGAAAGGTGATCAGGGTGCATTATATGAAATTCCTAAATAATCAGTAAAATATTATGCTTAAACTATTGTAAGTATTGATGTAAGAGAAGAAAACATGCAGCCAACAAATGGGAAAGTCATGTGAAGAACCAGCTTGATCTTTAAATAACCAGAGCCACAGTTTACCAGATGCTCAAGTTGTTTACTATGGAGCTTCAACTCTTAAAGGTAGGGTGCCTTGGAAAAGGGAGGGAATAGGTGTGGGTGGTTGGTGGGGCACAGAAAGCATCAGGTCATGCTACCTGGGAGATTTTTAGCACTTTAGTCTTGAAACTTTAAAGTACTTAAATCTTTCATTTATTGTTTTGACACAGAGTCTCACTCTGTAGCCCAGGCTGGTCCTCTAACTCTTGATCCTCCTTCTTCAGCCTCCTGTGTGCCAGGATTTACAGGTGCTCACTCCCACACTCAGCTCTTTCACATGATTTATCTCCTTTGTTTCTGTCAGCGTGTCTCTGATAATGTGATTCATAGTTTCATAGATTAAGATTTAGTATTGTGATTCATTATTTCATAGATTAGGAATTAAAATACAGAGAAGGGATGACATTTGCCCAAATGTACATAGAACATTAAGGGAAGGCAGGAATTGGGGAAGCATATGTGTGTGGTACTAGAAGGATGGATGGTTGTGAGTACAAAATCTCTCGTGAATTACAGCCTAGTGAATTTTCTTTGGATTACTTTAAAAAGATAGATAAGCAGAATTTATCACTAGAAGGATGAGCATATTTGACGTTCATACTACACTTGTCCAGGACACTGTAGGTACCTCTTAATGCTTGGTTCTCATTAGCACGGAAAATTTTATTCCCTTTAAGATTAATTCTAGAAGCATCCTAAGGAATGACTTCCCCCCCCCTTCTTTCTCTTTATGGCCTTTATGAAAAACCTCAAACAGAACCACTGATTTCAACTTGGAAGTTATTGTCTAGGAAAGGAAGAGACACTTAGATAACATTACAAACCGAGTAAGAAAAAGAGAAAACAATAAACAGCCAAAGAGCCCTAGAGACAGGTATATTTGATTTCAGAAATGGGATTTATTTACTATACATACTTCAGAGACTTGATGCTAAAATTGAAAGTGAGCTGAATTCTACATGTTCGTGATGGATAAACAAGATAAATATGCCTTTACAAACAGCTCCAGAAGTCTGTAAGGAAAAGGGGGCAGAGGCAGTAATGTGCATACATTCAACCAAGAGGGAGGGCAACAGATGTTGGGCTAGCTGCTAGACTACAGCGAGGTTGTTTGGGTAACAAACCAGCTGTAACACCTCCCCCAACACACCCACATCCACACCTGTGCAACACAGCTTTATACTCCTGCTCATTTGATTATTTCCCAACTGTTCTTTCTTAACATTTAGGAAGTCTTTCACTGAGTTAAGAGGAGAAGGGACTGGATTCGTTTCTAGGTCTGTCCTTTGAAGGGGAGCTTATTTTCCTGAGAGGATGACAGTGAATCTGTAGCAGCTATCAAAGAACTTCAGGTTCTGTGATATTCGCAAACACAAAGTCAGAATCCTTTGTCTGAGAAGTAATTATAGAAACAAGTTTCCTGACTTGGTAAGTTGTTGGTGAATGAATCACTTATGTGCACTGGAGGATTTGTAGATGCTAAGTATCCCGTTCTATCTAATCTAATCTAATCTAATCTAATCTAATCTAATCTAATCTAATCTAATCTAATCTAATCTACCCATCACCTATTTATTTTAAAATTATTTACATTTATCTATTAATGGGGTGGCTGCAATTGACCATGTGAAACATGAACATGAAAGTCAGGAAACAACTTGAAGGCATCTGTTTTCTCCTTCCATGTAGGTCACTAGTATCTCCTGAGCTATCTTGCCAGCCTTTATTTATTTATTTATTTATTTGTTTGTTTGTTTGTTTATTCATTTAAAGGAAGAGTCTTATATAATCTAGTCTGGCCCTAAACTAGATATCTAGCTAAGGTTGATCTTGAATTACTGATCTTCTTGCCTCTACCTCTAAAGTCCTGGGTTGTGCCACCATGCAGTTTATATGGAGCTGGGGAATGAACACTGGGGCTCAGTGATGCCCTCTTCCATCTGGGCTACACCCCCAGACTCTCTGACCCTACTTTAGTTTTTTGTTATTATTATTATTTTTCTTTAATCTTCCTATACAGTCAGGCTGCTATCCCCCTCTCGCTCCCGATCACATACCTCCTCCCCTGTTTCCAAGAGGATTTCCCCACTCCCTTTACCACCCACTCCACCAGACCTCCCCACTCCCTGGGGCCTCAAGTCTCTCGAGGGTTAGGTGCATCTTTTCTCACTGAGACCAGACCAGACAATCCTCTGCTGTATATGTGTTGGGGTCCTCATATCAGCTGGTGTATGCTGCCTGGTTGGCCATTCAGTATCTTAGAGATCTCACGAATCCAGACAAGTTGAGACTGCTGGTCTTCTTATGGGGTCACCCTTCTTCTCAGCTTCTTCCAGCTTTTCCATAATTCAACCACAGGGGTCAGCAGCTTCTGTCCATCATTGGTTGGGTGTAAGTATCTGCACCTGACTGACTCTTCCAGCTGCTTGTTGGGTCTCTTGGAGGGCAGCCATGCCAGACTCTTGTCACATCATAGCATCAGTAATAGTGTCAGGCCTCAGAGTCTCCCCCACCCATCCCCCAGCTGGATCACAAGCTGGTTTGGTCACTGAACCTCCTCTCCCTCAGGTTCTTCTCCATTTTTGTCCCTGTGGTTCCCCTTGACAAGAACAATTCTGGGTCAGAGTTTCTCACCGTGGGATGGCAACCTCATCCCTCCACTTTAAGCCTTGTCTTTCCACTGGAGGCGGACTCCACAAGCTCCCTCTCCCTACTGTAGGGCATTTTATCTAAGGTCCCTCCCTTGGAGTTCAGAGCATCTCTCACCTCCCAGGTCTCTGGTACATTCTAGAGGGTCTCTCTGCCTGTTTCTTGATGGCCCTCAAGGCTTCAGTCCTGTTTCCCACTCCCTCCCAATATCTGATCATGTCCCCCTTTTCCTCTCCCTGTCTCCTCTCCCACCCAGGTCCTTTCCTCCTGCCCTCCTTGATTGCTTTCTTTTCCTTCCGAAGTGGGATTGAGACATCCTCACTTGGGCCCTTAGGCTTGTTAACCTTCTTGAGTTCTGTGGATTGTATCCTGGGCATTCTGTACATTTTGGCTAATATCCACTTATTAGTGAGTACATACCATGCATCTCCTTTTGGGTCTGAGTTACCTCACTCATGATGATATTGTTTTGTTCCATCTACTTGCCTGAAAACTCATGATGTACTCATTCTTAATAACTGAGTAGTATCCCATTGTGTAAATGAAGCACATTTTCTGTATCCATTCTTCTGTTGTGGGATATCAAGGTTGTTTCCAGCTTCTGGCTATAACAAATAAGGCTGCTATGAACATAGTGGAACAGGTGCCCCAGTGGTGTGGTGGGGCATCTTTTGGGTATATGCCCAAGAGTGCTGACCCGACTTTAGTAATAATTTTTATTTTAAGGCTGTGCCTATGTCTCAGTCGTAGAATGCATTCCTAGTATGAGTGAGGCTCTGGTTTCTATTTCCAGGAACACATGCATACATACACAAATATAGGAATCCCATTATGGTTATCAGAAAGAATTCTTGCTAGAACAGCCACTTACAACCACTTTCATTGATGAGACTCACATTCTCATTGACTCTCTCACTGTTTCTCTGAACTGAGCATGAAGAATGAGCTTAGCTAAGGGCCTAAGGGCCCAAGTGAGGATGTCTCAATCCCACTTGGGATGGATAAAAAAACAAATCAGGCAGAAGGAGGAAAGGACCTGGGTGGGAGAGGGGACAGGGAGGGGAAAAGGGGACCATGATCAGATAGGATGGAGTGGGAAACAAGACTGAAAGAATGAAACTTTCAGTGTGTTGAGATAAGTCTACCCCAAGAATCTGATTCTTGGTGTGGGATTATAGGTAGGTGTCTAAATGTATTTTCAAAAATTACCAATTAAGCTGGGTGTGGAGGTACACATATTCAATCTTGGTACTTAGGAGGCAGAGGCAGGTACAGCTCTGGGAGTCTGTAGCCAGTAGGGTCTACATAATGAGGTCCAAGCCAGTCAGGGCTTCATAGGGAGATCCTGTCTCTATGATAAAAAATAAAATAAAATTACTAATTCATATAAAAGTCATTCTTGGTCTAATTTGTTAAACATTTAGACCTAATGAACTTAACTCCCCAGGCAGTGGTGATGCACGCCTTTAATCCCAGCACTTGGGAGGCAGAGGCAGGTGGATTTCTGAGTTCGAGGCCAGCCTGGTCTACAGAGTGAGTTCCAGGACAGCCAGGGTTACACAGAGAAACCCTGTCTTGAAAAACAAAAAACAAAATGAAACAAAACAGAAAAGAACTTACCTCCCTTCATTCTTAGCAATTTATTTATCAGCATATCAGTTTTCTTATTATCATAAAATCATTGTGTTTTTATGCTTTTTGAGTGGCTTTTTCAGTGTTATCTTTTTTCCTGTGGGAAGATATCTCATCTTTGAAGTTTATGAATAATCATCAATCTCATGTAACCTATAACATGAACAGATGCTTTTCAGAAAGATGTTTCTTTTTCTTCCAACTAAAATCTATTCTGTTATCAACGAAATGATGATGTAAATTATTTTTGACTGAATAAGTAACCCACTGGCTGAACTTTAGTAGTTCTCAACCCTTGCTGCTTGTCAGCATCTCTTGGGAAGCTTTTCCACCTCTGCAAGACGCTGTGTGGAGTCATAATCTAGGACCCTTTAACATCCTCTTCTCTGGGAATGGTAGGGAACGAGCATCAGGGAAATATTTTCACAAAGCTCCCGAGAGTATAATGTTGCAGGCAGGTGTGAGGACCACTGACCTACTGGAGCCCTGGGGTGCTAAACAGGCAAGCCTTGGAAGCTCACACTGACTCCTCCCAGTCCTCTCACTCATAATCTCCCAGATATCTTTGGAGCGATGCTTGGGCACAATTTCTCCCATGCTCATACTGATTCATTCCTGGAAACACCCACTCTGGTCTAGCCTCCACTATTTTGTGCTCCCCTCCCACCACTTTAGTCTGTGACCACTAAGCTGTTACTCTGTAACCCTCTCATGTTGTCCAGCTGTCTTCTATGCTGGTGCTGGCTCCCCTCTTTCAGCCTTCACAATTCCTCCTTCTCCTACTTCCTTCCATGGTTTCTTAAGGTCTTCGTACATTTCCTCTTTGGGTAGACTTTGCTTCCTTTATGTTTCCGAAATCTTATGACATTTGTATCATGCACAAATTCTTTTTTTCTTCCTCTCTTATTTTAATTTTTTTCTCTATCCTTCCTGTCCACTTCCAAAATTTTATCATCTAACAGCTCCTAGGGCTGGAGGGATGGCTCAACAGTTAAGACCACTGACTGTTCTTCCAAAGGCCTGGGTTCGATTCCTAGTACACACATGGTGGCTCATAATCACCTATAACTCCAGTTTCAAAGAATCAATTCCCTCTCTTGGCCTCAGTTGTCATTAGGCACACAAGCAGTGCACAAACATACATGTAGGCAAAAGACACATATACAGAAACTCACAACACAACAAAACAAAAACTAACAACTGCTGGTTCATCTTCAGCCCAGATGTCTACTGGACACCTCAAATCAAAATGTCAAATATGACTAATATGATTATGCATTATTCTTGTCTTTCATTGTCCTTCTCCTTTGCCCTTCATACAGATCCTGTGTGCTGCAGGTTCAATCTTTCTAACATTTCCAGTCTTTATTTTTACTCTTACTATTGTCATCTTGAGCCCATTGGGAAACAACTGGTTCTTCATATTCATTCTTATCTCTGACTTACTATTCAGTGGTTAGTAACATTAAGTTTTTCCTTTTAGGTTGGAAAGAATCACATGGTTACAGGGAAGAGGCAAGGAGGAGAACCTGTTTCCACCTGAGTCTGACCCTTCTATCCCTGACTCATTTCCTGCTGCTCTGTTTTTCTCCACTGCTCACAGGAGAGAGAGGCAGGTTTCCTAATTCTTGGAGGAGAAAGAAAATGTTGGTCAAGGTCAGATGCTGTTGTACCAGTAGGTGCTTCAGGAATCACCCACCAAACCTGAACTCAAACTGCCAACCTCTGTTATCCCAGAGCCAAGTCAGTGCTGGCTCCCCCTCTCACAGACTTGTGACGTTCACAGCCACCACTGACCCATCCTCAGGAGGGGACATGCTCTGCCTTCCTCCCAGCTCTCAGAAGGAAATAGTAATGTGCTCCTGGAGATACACTTTTAGTCTGGCCAGATACCTGTTGTTTACATGGGATTGTGTTCCGTTGTACAAAGTCCTTAGTGGACCACACCTTGCATGACTCTATACTGAGGTAAAGACAGCTGAGGGGACTTCCTGATTGTGGACCTGGACAGAAAGAATGTGTGTGTGGGGGGGGGAGAGAGAGGGAAGGAGGGAGAGAGGAAGTTGGAAGGAAAGAAGAAAGAGGAGGAGAAGGAAAGGGGAGGAAGAGGAGGAAAAAGAGGACGAATTGGAGAAGAAGGAAGACGAGGGTAGTGTATGCCCTCTGTGACCATATGCATGGTCCTGAAGTCTCTTTTCTTGACCTTAGCTTGAGCTTTTCTGTCTACCAGAGTATAGAACAGATGATAAGAGTGGCTAGAAATAAAAAGTTCTCCTTGCTTATGGAGGAAACTGTTAGGAGGTTTTGTGTGTGCGTGTGTGTGTGTGTGTGTGTGTGTGTGTGTGTGCACCCCTGAGCTGGCCTGGATTCAAACTCACACAGATCCATCTGCCCTCTGGCCTCTGGCTCTTCCTTCTGAGTTCTGGGATCAAAGGTGTATGCCATCACAACCAGCTGTGAGGAGATTTTTAAAGACCCAGAAGCACCTACTTAATAGGCAAAGGCCAATGGGATGAATCAAAGATGGGAGCTAAGCCTTGAAAACTCAGTGTAGTGGAAAAGAGGGTGAACAAGGAAGGCACCTGGAGGAAAGCTTCAACAGGACCACAGGTCTGATGGGGAATGGAAGACACAGATGGATCTGAGGTTGCTGTTTGGGGTGGACAACATTTGTGTGCTTTTATTGTCCCTCTTTGGGGAACTCTTATTGTAGATGAGGGAAACTGAGGACTTTGGCAAACTGTGGACTTTGGGAAACTGTTAGTGAGAAACTCTAAAAAGAGAGTGATGAATAAGAAAACATTTCAGAAACATTATTTCTGAACTTTTAAGGTTTCAAAGTAGTAGATGGTTGGTCATGGAATTGTGGACATAAAACATAAAATGAAAATCTGACAAGAATCAATGCTTTAAGTGTGTAAAATGCCTCACGGGAAATCAGATTTGCTTTGCACATTATTGTCACTTTGTGAGCTCTGATGCTGTTGGTTATATCTGAGTTTACCTTGATGCTCTGCAGATTATCTGCTGTAAAAAGCACTTTGTTGCTTTCTAAGGTCAACTATCCTGAGGCATCAGATTGCAAAATAGGCCTCCTCTCCTCTACCTCACATCACAGGTCTTCCGACATTTGGAAAGTTGATAATAAGCTTTGTATCAAAAGATTAATGTTCAAACAGGCTCATTTTGTTGGGTTTCCAAGTTCATTTCCAGCTCTAAGTCTCTGGAAGGTGGATAGGGAGAAAGTCAAACCTAATCTCAATTCCAGAGAGGAGCAGGGCAAGGGGACCTCTCACCTAAAGTACCCTTTCCCCACGAGTGGATTGCAGAAATACTTATCTCAAGGATCTGCATGAGCCTGCCTCTCTGTATCTCCTCTGCAGTTGTCTTTTTGTCTGGTCTCTCACAGGTTTGTTCGAAGAGGAAAGGTTGAGCCTGAGATGAAGAGAAGTGTCTTGAGATCTCAAATCCTCAGCCTCTGCTCTGTCCTTTTGAATAATGACACCTTCGTGGCTAGCAGGCATATTAAAGAATTACTATTCCTGAGAACTGAGTCTTTACACTCAAAAAGCAGATGATAGAAATAGAATTGAATATGTGTGCATGTGCGAGAGAGAGAGAGAGAGAGAGAGAGAGAGAGAGAGAGAGAGAGAGAGAGGGAGGGAGGGAGGGAGGG
>NW_021604792.1:10317308-10385419 GCF_004785775.1 Grammomys surdaster
CCCCCCCCGCCCCCCGCGGGCGGCCGCGGGGCGGCGTGGCGCCCCGGGAGGGAGGGAGGGAGGGAGGGAGGGAGGGAGGGAGAGAGAGGTGTTTCAGGAAAAGGAAATAAGAAGGTTGTGTATCTGATAAGTACTGGGAAACATCTGATTATTCTTAACCTTTATTTTCAAAATAGAAGACATATACATAGACATCATCTGTGTTCCTTTAGCAACCTGAACAATACATTTATAGGTTCCTTTCAAATGGTGCATTTTTCAGCAAAATTTTATTTCATCACTGTGGTTTCCAAGATATTTTTTGATTCTGGTGTAATTCCTTCTTGGCATTTCTTCTTTTGTTCGATGGAATGGAACGTATATGTGAGTATGTTTGTGCGTGTGCGTGCATACATGAGCACGCATGTGTGTGTCTATGAATATACATGCACACTTATATAGGCACACACACGTTCAGTAGTTTAAAAAATATTGAGTTTATAAATAAGAGATCTGGGACCAGATGTAAAACCTTGCTCTACCATTTATTATTCATGGGGCTAATTAAAGGCTTCATCACTCATAAGCTAATAATTCAGAATCTGCCTTTCCTCTTTGGCATGAAAAAGACTTACACAATGACTGGCATGCTGCATTTGCTTGGTATCTAAGATCTGAAATCAGGAAGGGTAGCTTGCTTTTCAGGATGTTGGACATAAGTTATACTGAATTCTTCCGGATAATAGCAGTTCTCACTTTCACTGCTAAGTGAATGTGTTCACTCTAGCAAGGGAGCTTTCTTCTCAGGTGGCTTGGGAGGAGAAAGGAGAGAAGAGTAGTGGTCAGTGATTCCTGAAGAAAAGTGAACCCTCACAGCCTGATGTCCCTCCTGCACAAAAGTTTCCCTCTCATTTAAAGCAACCAAGGTTTCTGTTCCATATCCCATAACCACTAGTAGTTCCCTTGACCCGTTGTATTTACCTGGGAGGTGGGTCACTTGGATCTCTGAAAACCACCTTGCTGGCACATCTACAAAGGGTTTTGTGCACATGCTCGGACTGTGAGTGAAGCTGCCAACAGATAGACTCACTCCTCAGTGGAACAGGTTCAGATGTAGTTCCAGGGAAGTTCCTGCAGCACACACAGAGCCTTTGTTTTTTCAGAACAAGTTTGATTTCAAAGTCCTGTATGTGGCTGTACTTTGGTGGGAAAAGTTTCTTCTCGAAACTTGGGGATAGATTGGTGATTGTATCTGGGGAATAATACTGTACTAACTGAATAGAAAAGCCAGAAGCAAGGGTTGTGTTATTGTCGCCAATAGACCTACCTCTGATGCATCAAAACAGGTACAGAAACGCCCTGTGGTCGTGATCTGTGTTGTGAATTTGTGTACCAGTTTGATAGTTAGTACTGATATTTAGTTAGATTCTAGTTATCACTAACCTTTGTTGTCTCTGGAATGTCATCTTGCAACTAATTAGGGCCTCCACTCACCTTTCCTTCTTATTCTTTTTATACTGTGTCTCCTTTGTCACTGTGTGATTCATTCTCCACTCAAATGGGGAAATTAAACCTTCTATGGGAAAGTTAAGACACTGAAGTAGCTAAGAGAAGAGACATCATAGAGTGACAAGCCACTGCTGAGGCAGTGCAACTGTTTCAGGTAGAATCCTGCATGGAGAGGTTTAGCATGAACAGATACATGCAAACTGTAGGCAAGCTATATCCAAATATATTTTGCAACTGTCAAATGAGGGTCAGATTAAAGAAATTCACAAGTGCAAGCGCTCTGTGATTCTAATGCATGTGTTTTCTTATTCGTGGCACTAACTGTGAGTTAATGTTTTACATTCTTAACTATTCTGCAGTCCATGTAAGAGGACCTGTAGCCATGCTACAATTTTTTTTAACAAGATAGGAAGATTGTCTAAATATTAATATAGTGTTGTTTTAAATACGGCTTTAATATATTTATAATTTCAATTATATTATTAACCCACTAATGTTCTCTTTAGGCACCTAAGTGACCTATATCCCCTTGTAAATAGATTCCACACAGGATCTAAGGAGTTATTAATGGTTATGAGCTATTGGGCTCAGAATTCCAACATTTAAGTATATTATACCTATTTATTGGTATTATGAATTAATTTAATTTATTTATCATATTTATGAGTATTAATGTTGACTATAGGAGTCTTCTAGATAAGCCAAATTTTAACTCTTTAGAAAAATCATCCCAGAGATTTGGTCATTGAGGCATGCCTTTTCTCACCTTGCTACAGAACAATAGACAAAGCCATCTGCTAATGGATTACAAATTTCTGGAGGAAAGTGGCATAGGAAGTTTTCTTGCTGTTACAAGTGAATGTGAAGATCTTCTGATATATAAGCTTGGAGGGAGATGGGGTCTGAGTGGCAAGGTTTCCTGCATAGTTTTTGGCTCTGTGGGTATGCCTGGAAAGTGTGCCTGGCATGTTTGTTTTAAAAATCCTCAACTCCTTGGTTATATGCCACAAGCCTTTGGCAAACTGTAACCATTGATTGGAAAGGGCTTATTGTACAATTATCTTTCTTGGCTTTATTTTATTTTTACATTTCTTTATTTACTATGTGTGTATACACACACACACACACACACACACACACACACACACACACAATGGTGATTGTGTGGAAGTCAGGGGACAACTTTTGGGTTCCCACTTCCACCCTTTGGTTCCTGGGGATTGACCTCAGGTTGTCAGACTACCACAGCAAGTACCTTTAGCCTCAATCCACCTTCCAACCCATGAATATCTTGGAAGCAGCTTCACGGAGTGTGTTTGCCTCTTTACTCTAGGGTCCAGGTCCACTGGCTGGCCAGGTGTTAATGATCCTAGTTTCCTTAAACTACCAGAGGCAAGAAGCTGTGCTGAGAATCTGGCTCAGGAAGAATACGTGAAGGCCTGATGCTGTCTTAAGTGGATGCTCTGTATATGCAAGCAGGAAAGAAGGGTGGGTTTGGGTCACTGAGGGAAGGTGTGTTTGGCCATGGCCAGTTCGGTGTGGGGGTCTGTGCACACAGTCTTCAGGTTACTTCTTTGGTATGTGCTAGTGGGCATGTAGTTTGATTTCTGGGCGTAGCTCAAGGTCTGAGTTGGCTGCTGACTGACTTTTTTTTTTCCACTTGTACAGTGTAGAGAGATTGTGTTCCTAGCACCTACTCACTGGAGAGCCAAACTTGTTCAACTGGCTGCTCCCTAAACAAAAATAATTACTTACATCTGATAAGGTCCCAAAAAGGAAGTAAGAGGAAATGAAAACAAGAACACCTGAGCCCTAAGACATTTTCAAACAGGCTCGGAGCACTGAGCTGAGCTCAGACTGGAATTCCAGGGCCTTCTCCTTTGCTCCACCTGCTGGGTGCTGTTTCTGCTGATGTTACCAGGACCTCTTCTGCCCCATGCTCTCCAGAGGATGGAAGCCTTCTGAACTGCTTTTCTCTTTGCTGTTTTGGCTCACCACCTACCCAAATGAGGTAGACTTTGCCATCTAATTGTTCAGTGACTTTATAGATTGTGTGCAAACTCACAGACAAAACCTTTTCTCTCTATCTCTCTCTCTCTCCCTACCTCTTTCTCTCTCTTCTACCCTACCCCCATCTCTCTGTTTGGTTTTTTGAGAAAGGGTCTATCTATGTAGTCCTGACTGTTATGTAACTCACTATGTAGAACAGGATGGCTTCAAACTCATGAGGATCCCCCTGCCTCTGTGTCCTGAGTGCTGGGACTGGCTGGCCGATTTCTCTCTTTTGTATGCAATTTTTCACCATCTGCTTATTTCTGATTAGCCGGCTGCACACCTGTTTCCCTTCTGCCTTGCGTAATCTCGATCCACAGTGTCTCATGAGCAGGGAAAAGTGAGAAGGTGTGAGGCTGAATTTGGCAGATTGCTTTGCTTATTTATTTATTTATTTATTTATTTGGCAGAGAGCTTGTGGTTCAGTAAGTAGCACTTTGATCATCAGCGTCAATACTAAAACTCAGTGTGTAACTGTGATGTGACCTAGGATGGCTAACTGACAGTTGAGAAAATCCCTACGTTTGGTTTCAGACTTGTCAGAATTAAAGCAGTAGGCTGCACTGACTCCAGAGCCACTACTTCTCTCGGCAAGGGCTTCTCTCAGTAAGTTTCTAGACACATAGAAGAGTGGGAACTGTTGCTTCTGTTCAGAAAGAAGCAGGGTTGGAGGTGTCATTTAAAAGGTGTGTGGGTTGTAAGGAATTGTTGAAGGTAGTTAGATAAAGAACGTGCTTAGTCACAGTAGCTGTGCTATGAACAGGAACATTAGGTCCACATGGCTGGACTCTCCCACATCAGCTAAGGAGGGAGAAGGGGCTCCTGAGCCCTATCATGTGCTGCTAATCTAGCTGGTAATCTATTGTTAACTAACACATTTTTACCAGAGTGGGAGGCAAAGCATACAGTTGAGCACCCCACTGGTGGATTTAGGGTCAGACAGGTGGCTGTAGTTAAACTCTGTGGGGTAAGAAAAAACAAAACAAAACAAAACAAAACAAAACAAAGAAGCAAAAATTCAACAAACTAATACATAAAGGAAGGAGTATTGTAAGGAAGCGGCAGGAAGAAAATGAGTGTGTGTGTGTGTGTGTGTGTGTGTGTGTGTGGTGTTGGGTGTGTGTGTGTGTTGGGAGAGAACCGGAATGCATTATATACTTGTATCAAATTTCCAAAGAACAGAACATATTAATAATAAAAAGAATCTCCAATAGTAAACAAGAAACTAGACATTGTAATCTATTTGGAAAATTGGTAACTGGATCAGGAAACATTTTTATGTACAATATTTTACATTATGATTTTATTATCTTGTGTGAGTGCCTGCATGCCACCACATTAGCGTGGAGGACATCTTGTGACATAGGCCTCTTGCTCCAGGCTCTGTTTGTTGTTTTTCCTGCAGTGTGCAGCAGACTAGCAGGCCTGTGAGCTTTAGAGGCGCTCCTTTCTCTGCTTCTCATCTAGGATGGCTGGGATACACAAATTCCAGGGATCCAAGTCGGGTTCTCAGGCAGTCAAAGCTAGCACTTTACATACTGAATCATCTCCAAGCCCTATGTTTGTTTGAAACACATTTGCATATAGATGTATTACCTTTTTATTTAAAGGAGAAAATCAAAAGGTGGCTCTTTCTATAGTGACACTGTCTATAGTCTAGAACCTGGTTAGAATGTGGGTTTGTTGAACTACCTCTGATCGGTACAGAGGAGGTCCACATAACTTTTCAGAGCTGAGGGACCAAATAGTTTTCATTAATAAAGGATGTTTACTCAATTCTTCAGAGGGTGCAGGTATATCAGAATAGGCAAGCAAAAGCATAAATAATCTCTCAACATTGCCGTATATATCTATTTATTCAGACAATGGTTTGGATAAAGGTGGAATGAAATGCGATGTGTATAAAAATGTGACATGTAGCTGAAAGGAATTTAACATACTTAAAGATTGTAGTGGGGGGTAGATATTTTATCAGCAGTCAGGATGGCGCTGTGGGTCCCTACTTTAGCATGGTCACAGAGGTCTAGGTGCTTTTACAATACTTTCAGTAACAATGAATAACGGACCAAGGCTGGAAAGTCGCATAAGAGAGAAAGTAAAATGCATGGGGGGGGGGAATGAATTTTGTTCAGACTGAATTTTAGACAAAAGAGGAGTGGGTGGCTCCGAAAAGACAACTAGTCATAGGTATATTTAAATTTTCTACATGTGCTGTGTTTTTTTTTCCTAGCATAACACACGAAGTTCTTAGAAATATTGTATCACTGCGCCTGTGTTCCCTGCATCCTCTGTGGACCTAGCAGAGAAGGCTGGCCCCGTGGACATGGGAGAGAAGGGTCACCTAAGCCGGGTGCTGTTGGAATGCAGTCTCAGTGACAAGCTGTGTGGTAAATGCAGACACCACATCTGCCTGTAACTGGATGCCAGAACAATGGAGACTGAGTTCTGGATGGTTCTAGAGGAGGAGGGCTGGTTTTATTTCTAGTGGAAATGAATGGGGGGGGGTAGAAGGCATAATTTTTACAGGGTGAGGGATACATTCCAATCAGAGATAACAAAAAAGTTCCTTGATGGTCTAAACCACAGGATTAATTTCTGGCTAACATTGTCCTCCGTGGGACTCCATTGAAGGGAATGAAGGAAAATCAGGAGCACTGAGGCATGCTGGGTAGGGGAAACTGGTAGGCTTCTTACCTCTATTCCCGTTTACGGCCTACACAGTTGTTCGAGACGGGCAGTATGAAGTAATCATTGTTCCAGCTTTCCTGGTTGGTGGCTTCCTCATCCTTCTTGCAATCATCCTGTGGCTTTTTATCAGAGGACAAAGATCCCAAAGGCAGCGCCCTGGACCCCGAGGTAAGGTTCAAACTCTAGGGCTAGGCATGGGCTCAGGAAAGATTGCTTTTAAGAAAATCATAAGCCAGGTTTTCAATAGGACCAACCCATAGTCAGATCTTACAAATTATAAACCCAAGCCGCTCAATATCTCTCACTCCCAATGATTTTCTCAATACCTGATCCCAACTCTATAGTGACCTAGTTCTCCCTTGGCAACCTAAAATAATTCTTGAAGGTCATGATTGGTCTCTCAGCTTATATATTTTAAAACCTTCCAATAGCTCGTTGTGTTCTATAGAAGAGAAAATAGTAAGGTTCGTCCCATGGCCCTGTATGATCTGGCTTCCCTGGCCCCGTCTCCCACATCTGTCCCGCCATCCGTTGGCTCCATCTGCACTGCCTTCCTTGCTGCTCCTTAAACATCCTAAGTGTATCCTTCTCGTGGTGCCTTCATCCATCTTGTTCCATGTGCTACAGTGACATCATGGTTTGCTCTGTAATTACTTCTAGGCCTTTATTACATGTTACACTATCTGAAAGGCCTAATTTTGGCCTCTATAGGTAAAATAGTATCTCCTTTTGCTATTTCTTCTCCTAACACTGTCTCATTCATTCTTTTTTTTTTAAAGATTTATTTATTTATTATATATGAGTACACTGTAGCTGTCTTCAGACACACCAGAAGAGGGCATCAGATCTCATTACAGATGGTTGTAAGCCACCATGTGGTTGCTGGGATTTGAACTCAGGACCTCTGGAAGAGCAGTCAGTGCTCTTAACCACTGAGCCATCTCTCCAGCCCCTGTCTCATTCATTCTTAATGTTATATGTCCTATTATTGAAAATTAATCTTGGGCAGATCTGAACTGTGTCTGTCCTCAATTCAGAGAGTACATGTGGTATATGGTGATATTTACTGACTAGATTGATTGACAAATTATTAGAAATCTCAGAAGGAAACTTTCTTATCCAATTGTAATTGTGGCTGTAGATGGGAGGTAGTCTCAGAAGACCTTGTGACTAAGGTTCAGGAAAACTTAAAATGATCCCACATTTGAGGGCAACCTGGAGAAAGAAAAACTACAACTTATGGCTGTGTATCTATTTATATTCTTCCTTTAATTCTGGAAGTCATATGACTGACTTAAAGGTTATTCATGCTGGTAGTAACTGTCATGTTTTGGTCCTGTGGTGTGGATTTCTTTTTAGAACAGTCATATCTTGGTGCTATACTCATGGGGAACACCAAAGGTAATTCCATAGATTATTTAAAAAAAAAAAAAACCTGACCACTTTCAAGGGCTTCATTTTTAGTTTTCTACAAGGAATGGAATTATTATGATCATTGTAGACTCTCAGTGTTGGTATTCATTCATTGAGAAGTATCAGAAGATATTGTGTTAATCATAGAGAAAATTTCCTGGCCAGTTTGTTCAATCTGCTTTTCTGGTATCACCAGGGCAGGGGACAGTTGATAGACATTATCTGTTTGTTCTAGGCACTACTTCTGTACCTGAATCTAGGAGCCAAAGCCAGGAGGCAGCAGGACATGGAGAAAAAGTTCTCGTGCCTCTTAAGGAGACCTCAGTGGAGAGCTTTCTACGAGCAGTCACGCCTTCCCTGGCTAAGTTGCAGGTGCCCAGGGAACAACTCTTGGAAGTTCTGGAGCAGATCCACAATGGTAGTTGTGGGACCCTCTATCATGCAACAGTGACCACCAGGGATCACCTTAAGCCAAAAAGTGTCGTCCTCAAGGCTTTAGAAGGTGATGTAGGAATTCAGTTTCTCTCCCCCTTTTATCTTTGATGTGAACCTGTTCCTGAGACTGGAAACATTAAGATGCCTATAAGCACATATGCTTATAATTGTGTGTAAGGGAAGCTTGGTGCAGAGTTGTTCTTCCTGAGTCTTTGGATCTGTAGCTCACTCTTGCCAACTGAAAACCGTAAAGTAGACATTTCCATAGTAAATGCTACTTGGCCTAGGATTATGAGATTGTTTCTTCATTTTCCTTTACTATTTTTATTTATTATTAAGTAAAATACCTTTAAAAATTAATTATTTGTGTGTGTGTATGCATGGCATATCTGTGTGAGTGCAGGTGTGTGCTGTACAAGTATGAGGTCACAGGTGACCTTTCAGGTGTTGGTTCTCTCTATTGTGACTGAAAAGCTATCAGCTTTGCATGCCACTCACTGGTCACCTGCTTTCACCATCTTTTTTGCCATATGTCCTTTCTTGATATTGTGTCTCTTTCCCTCCCTTTCTTTTTTTCTCTTTCAACTAGCATTGGATACATAGAACATAAATCAAGGAAGGGCTAAACATAATAAAAAATGTCTATCAAAACTCCCAGATGGTGATGTTGTGATATGAACAGAACACTGTTTACTCAAGGAGGTGAAAACCTGTCCAGTTCTAAGACCCTGACTCCTTTATTTCTGTTAAAGTATGGGTGACTGAGCATCACTGTCTTCTAGATGGTCCTCCCTTCTGTCCCCTTTATGACTGCACTTCTTCCACTGTTTGAATGTCACCATCTCCATGTGTCTTTTGCTCCTTGCCTCCTACTTATCAGCTGCACTTAACCATTCACTGACGCCCTACTCTTCTGTTTTTCACAGACCCAGTTGGACTCCAGGAGGTCCAGGATTTTATAGGGCGGATCCAATTCTATCAGTACCTGGGGAAACATAAGAACCTGGTACAGCTGGAAGGCTGCTGTACAGAAAGGCTGCCACTCTACATGATGCTGGAGAATGTAGTCCCAGGGAACCTGCTCAGCTTTCTTTGGACCTGTCGCAGGGTGAGTAATGGGGAAGCTACACTAGTAAGGAAAAGCTTTGATTAGTGTTTCACACGTCAGTTGACACCACAGATGTCAGAATACGCAGCCTTTATAAGGGTGAAACAATTATCACCTTTAAATGGTACTATGACAATGTAAGTGTGAAGCAGTTATCTCAGAGCTGGTGTCTGTGGATGTGGCTCAGTTGGTAGAAT
The DNA here is from genome assembly GCF_004785775.1 of Grammomys surdaster. NCBI lineage: Eukaryota > Metazoa > Chordata > Mammalia > Rodentia > Muridae > Grammomys > Grammomys surdaster. Next base: position 10,326,690 of record NW_021604792.1, read on the forward strand.
GCTTGTCTAGCACTAAGCCTGAGTCTGATCTCAGCACAGGATAAAACTGTGAGTGGTGGCATTTACCTGCAAGGCTAGCACTGAAGGGAGGATCCTGAGTTCAAGGTCATTCTCAACTATTCATCCATTTTAAGGCCAGTCTCAACTCCTTGAGACTCAGACTGAAAAATAAAAATTCCCTCCAGATACAGATTGAACAGGTTGAATTTGTATAGTTATGAGTATTCACACACAAACATGTAACAATACTTAGAAGAGGTGAGAGCAAGAAGGGAAATAAACTTGGAAAGTTTAGAGGGAGGTAAGGGAAGGGGCAAGTGATGTAATCACATTACAATCTCAAGAGCAAAAGTTATTAAAGCAACAAAATACTGAAAACAATATCCTTAGTTTTCTACATGTTCCTCCCTGAAGATCTGAAGAAACCAGGACCCCTGGTTTCTCCATTGCTTATGAACAAGCTCAAGATTAATTGGACCCTAAAATAGGCTGATCTCATACAACTGGAGGTGGGTGGAGAGGTGCCTGTTGACGAAGACTTTGCCCTGTTCTGTGAATAAAGGAGTGTAGTCCCCAACAGCTTAAACCTTTCAAGAGATCATCCATCTGCCACCAGTTCAGTGCTCCTGCCAACAAGCCACTTCCAGCTCTTCAGAGCTGCCATCTTCTCTATTTCAGCCCATTTGCATTTGTTTTCTTACCAAACAAGGCTTCTCTTCATGTGGCTTATGTCATCCTCCTATCTTCCCCTTTCCTTGAGGTGGCTCTCTTCTTCCTCCTATCATCACGTGGCCTGATAGGTGCTGCACATTTCCTGTGTACATTACAATATGTAGCCATTTGTTTATTTACATTTTCCTGATTGTGGGTCACACAGCTAGCATTTAGGACGTCTGCAAGGCAGCAGCTATCAGGCTCAGATGAGAAGCTGCACAGAGTGACTTTCTCCAATTTCTTTTGGTTTGTTTGTTTGTGATTTGAAATTTTTCTTTTTAAAAAAATGTATTTTCTTCACTTTTGAATCCCAAGTTTTTAACAGGGAAACTGGCATGTGTAGGCATTCCCTATGGCTATTTTAATCATGTGCATGTCTGTACACACAGTCCCAAATAAACTCCTCATGTTATTCAGTGGAGAGCATCATCCCTGCTTGTTTTGCTTTTTGTTTTTGTTTGTTTGTTTGTTTGTTTTGTTGCTTTTTTCTGCCTGCTGTTCAACAGCTTTCTTTAGCATTTATGCAGTTCAGGAAACCTCATGCCTCTGCATGTCTGCACATATCTAATGTTTGTCTCTAACTTAAATACTTTTCAGGGTAGAGAGAGATGGATCAGCAACTAAGAGTGCCTCTTGCTCTTGTAGAGGACCAGGGTTCAGTTCCTACCATCTACATGGAGGCTCACAGTTATCTTTAACTCTAGTTCCAGTGGATCAGATGCCATTTTCTGGCCTCCTATGGTACCAGAAATTCGTGAGGTGCACATACATACATACAGGCAAACATTTACACTCATAAAAGAAACATAAATACATCTTAAGTTTTTGCACTTTTCTCTCTTTCTCTCTCTCTCTCTCTCTCTCTCTCTCTCTCTCTCTCTCTCTCTTTGTGTATGTGTGTGTGTGGGGGGGAGGGAGAGATAGAGAGACAGACAAAGACATAAACAGAGAAAGACAGAGGGAGAAACAGACACAGAGAGAGGCAGAGATAGAGTCAGGTACAGAGAAAGAGACAGAGACAGAGAAATAGAGGCACATGAAAGTCAGAAGACAACTTGCTGGGAGTCACTTCTGTGCCTCTACCATGTGAATTCTGGGTTGGCTTGGTGATAAGATTCTTGACCTTCTAAGCTATCTCTCCAGACAAGCCTCCTTGACTCCTAATCCTTATATTTTTATGTTGTCCTTAGCTTTGATATCTGCATTTCAGAGTTTCTCTACCACAATTTAAAAAAAATATGACCAAGTCATTTTTTAACATAGTTTTCTTTGCTTTTTAGGATGTGATGACCATGGATGGCCTGCTCTATGATCTCACAGAAAAACAAATATATCACATAGGAAAGCAGGTCCTTCTGGCCCTGGTAAGATCAGCATCAATGAAAACTGATGGTGGTATTTTCTGATCAGCCCAGTAGTTACGCTGACAATTCTAGATAGTGGATCTATTGTAAGGTAGTTAGACAAAGCTAGGGGAAGATTCTTCACCAACAGTTTGTTTTTCAGCCTCATATTTATAAAATGATTTAGATAATACCATGCATACACTATGAGGCATTCCAGGCAGAGGACTACTAATTTAGGATTGGTATAGTAATCTAGAGGGACTGTGAAAGTTTACTCAGTTTAGATTTTAAAAGCAAAGTTGGTATCTGAACCCAAGTAGATGTAAAGCAGGGAAGAGGGGAAGGAAGATGGAGGAGATTTAGAGGGAGGAAATAAATCGGTGGAAGGACAGAAATACAGACTCATGCCTGAAGAACAAGACAAACCAGCTCAGGATTGTGTGGGGTGGGAGGCTGGCTGTGATAGGAGATGTGATATAAAATATATGCATTATATAAACTTTTAAAAGTAAGGAACACAGGTAAGAGAACTAAAACAGGAAAGTCCCAACTGATCTTTTATTTTTAAGCCAACTTAAAAAGATTTTAAAAACTCAGGGTTTCAGAAAAAAAAAAAAAACCTTTACCAGAATTACTCAGGAAGTTTACATAAGTATGCCTGTGAAATTATTTGGACATATTTCTAAGGGATTTTATTTTAAAATAGAAACACCGAGGCTTTGTGAAACTATGATGTTAGGCTTTATTGTATTTTGCTACCACAACATGTGAAATGTATCAGGGTCTAAAGGGACTCTTTTTGAGTGTGTGGTGGTAGTACTGGGGATTGAACACATGGCCTCTTGCTAGGCAAGGGCTGCATACCTGGCCTATCAGCTATCTATATGGAAATACGAAGACACAGAGTAAAAAGGAAGTGATGGTTCTGGTTGGAGCTTCCATGGGATGAGGAGAGAACACGCCTCACACAGCAGTTATCTGTGCCTCTTGGAGGGTGTAGTCACAGCATGGCTGAACTGTGAGCTCCAGCCTACCTTACTTCTGGAATCATAAGTACAGAGGTGTTCTACAGGGGTGTTCTCATCAAGCAGATGTACCCGTTAGGCACTGTGTCACTTGTCACACAAGGCAAGGCCAGGCTTTTTGTTGTTACCTTCAGTGACCTTAAGTTTAGCACACTCTTCAATTTTTCTCACTATAGTATAATTCCCTTTTATATATCTTAATTCTGGTCACCATATTTAGTTCCTTTGTTCTAAAAATTTTCCAAGAGGCAGAAACCTGCCAGTCCTGGTCTCCTTTTTCACCAGTGATTGGAAGCTGTCACTTTAAGTTTCTAAATGTCCTTGTTCTGTTTTTGAGCGTCAAAGCCCCAGATCTCTGGCTCTTCGGTCATACACAGTTTTCCTGTTTTTCCACACAGCTTGACTGGCTTGATGCCAGAGGAGGTGATACAGCACATGTCACCAAGCCACCTTGATTTTCACCTGCTTTTCTAACCACACCAGAATCCTTTGATCCTTTATAATGCAAGTCAGTACCCCTCTCTGTCTAGATGGGAGTTTAGCAAATCTGTGCTAAAAACCTTAAAGTCTAGTTTTATAAGTTCTCAGAGAACTTTGATCTAGAGCCTAGCTTATGGATTATTAGTGGATCGTTATGATCTGTACCCCTTCCTGAGTTAAGAGACCAGATCTGGGCACAATCTTGGCCTTCTGTGTCCCTTTGCATTTGCCTTAAAGATACTTCATTTAGCTGTAAGGACAGAATGAGATGGTGATAACCTTTATATAAGTTTATGACATGACATTCAGCTTTACTGGACATCCTGCTTTGTTCCAGAATCTACCTGAGTACCATCTAAGGGAAAGTACAGTCAAGGGGCAGGGTAGGGCGTAGGGCTGACCACAGCACATGAGGTTATGTTTTCAGAGTCCAGTGTTAGGGCTGGGCGTGTAACAAAGAGCAGAGTGCTCACCTAACATGCCCGAAGCACCAGGATCTGTCCTTAGCACTGGAGTGAAATCCCTGCATTGGTGCCATTTGGATTATTCCCTGAGTTTGGTGATCCTAAACCTAAGGTGAAAAGCTCCAATCCCTTACCCTGTTTTGGAAATGATCTCACTGATTAGTGAGAGTGCTGGAGCAGAGAAGACCTTTGTCTTTTGGAGGCCACCTAGGACTGTCTTACCTGTGAACTTTGACCTTCAGAAGGCCGATTACTTTTGATCATGTGCTGACAGGAATTCCTGGAGGAGAAGCATCTGTTTCATGGGGATGTGGCCGCCAGGAACATCCTGATCCAAAGTGACCTGACTCCCAAACTTTGTCACCTGGGCCTGGCTTATGAAGTTCATGCCCATGGGGCCATCTCCTCTGCTCGCTCCAGCAGCATCCCTCTCAAGTGGCTCGCTCCAGAACGGCTTCTCCTGAGACCTGCAAACATCAGAGGAGATGTGTATGTTATTTCTGTTCTTTTGTTTCCTCTCTTTGTGGCCTGTGCTTTCCCCCGGAATATGAATATGCAATTATTTCTGCAAAAGAGTCAAACATACTCGTAAGCAAAAATGTTTGTCAACTGCCTTCAATCTTTTTTTTTTTTAATGCTTTTCCCAGTAGTTCTTGTGATTAACAGCACTTTCATTAGGAAAGGAAAAAGTGAAAATAGTTTGCAAATCTATGTCAGAGGACTTACTTTAGTAGTCTTGTTTAAGGAAAGTCTTGCTTAAGGTGCTACCTTAAGGGCACAAGGCTACATAAGAACCAGGAAATGAATTTGAAATAAAATATTTACACATGTTTTAAGTCATCTCTTTAAAAAATATTTACTTCGCTGGGCAGTGGTGGCACACACCTTTAATCCCGGCACTTGGGAGGCAGAGGCAGGTGGATTTGAGTCCGAGGCCAGCTTGGTCTACAGAGTGAGTTCCAGGACAGCCAGGGCTACACAGAGAAGCCCTGGCTTGGAAAAACCAAAAACAAAAAAACCAATTTACTTCTTATATTCATGTGCCTGCATGAGTTTATGAGGACCATGTATGTACAAGTGCTCATGTTGGTCAGAAGAGAGTGTTAAATCCCCATGAGTTATAGGAGGCAGTGAGCCAAAATTTATGTGCTAGCAACTGAACCCAGTCCTCTACAGGACCACTGAGCTATCTATCCACTCCCAGCTCATGTTAAGTGAAAACTTTTGCATAAATATTCATTTATTGGACTTCTGAAATGGAAAAACATCTATATTTTATGGTGGGTATTGAATATCCAGGTATAGCGCATAAGCCAGATCCTGCATTCACCTCCCAAATGCAGGAGTTCCATGTGTTTGCCACCATGCTCAGATATAAATTGTGTTTCTTGTCTGAATAGCAGCTGTAGTGGTGACTAATACCTAGATGTCCCTTTGAGATGGTTCTTAGTGCAATGAGAGACCCAAAAATATTTGTGAAAAATCTAAATCTTTTATTGTTTCCCCCTACATTTTGCCATTTTGTTTTTTCAAGGTACGATTTCTTTGTGCTGCCTCGACTGCCCTAAAACTATCTCTGTAAACCAAGCTAGCCTTGACATCACAGAGATTCACCTGCCTCTGTTTCCTGAATGCTGGGATTAAATGTGTGCACCATCACTGTCTGGTTTCCCTGTTGTTGTTGTTGGTGTTATTATTATTATTTTACAATTGACTCATCAATACAATTTTATAATACTTTATTTGTTTTTTTAAAAATCTGGGATGGGAGTAGAGTTGAGACAGGGTTTTTCTATATAGCCCTGGCTATCCTGGAACTTGCTATGTAGAAAACTCCAACTTTGTGTTCACAGGAATCTGTCTGCCTCTGCATCCGTCCCATGTGCTGGAATTAACAGCATGCACCACCACATCCCGCTCAATCTTTTTTTATATTCTTTTTTTTTTTTTTTAATTTTTTTATTGGATGTTTTATTTACATTTCATATGTTGTCCCCTTACCCCATCCCCCACCCACCCAGGAACCCCCAATCCCCTCACACCTCCTCCTTCTTCTTTGTGGATGTAACCTCTATCTACCCCCCCACTCCCACCTCCCCACCCTCAAAACTCCCACCCCCTGGGGCGTCCAGCCTTCATGAGGTCAAGGATCTCATCTTCCACCTGTGCCCAGCAGGGCCCTCCACTCTTATATATTCAGCTAAGGCCCTGGATCCCTCCATAAGTGCTCCCAGGCTGGTGGTTTAGACCCTGGGAGCTGTGGTTGGTTGGTATTGTTGCTCTCCTCATGGGGCCACAAATCCTTTCAGCTCCTTCAGTCTTCACTCTAACTCCTCCATTGAGAACCCCTTCAATGGCTAGTTGTGAGCATCTGCCTCTGAATATGTCAGACTCTTGAAGACCTCTGAGGAGACATCCATATCAGGCTCTTATCAGCATGCACTTCCTGACTTCCACATCAGCATCTACCTTTGGTGACTGCACATGGGATGGATACTCAGGTGGAAAGGTCTTCAGATGGCCCCTCCTTCAGTTTTTGTCCCTCGCTTTGTCTCCATATTTGCTCCCTTGAGTATTTTGTTGCTCCTTCTAAGAAGGACCGAATCACCCCCACTTGGTCTTCCTTCTTTATGGACTTCCTGTGGCCTGTGAGTTGCATCTTGGGCATTTTAAGGTTCTGGGCTAATATCCAATAATCAGTGAGTGAATACCATGTGTGTTCTTTTGTGATTGGCTTACCTCACTCAGTATGATAATTTCTAGTTCCATCCATTTACCTAGGAACCTCTCAAATTCATTGTTTTTAATAGCTGAGTAATACTCCATTGTGTAAATATACCACATTTTTTTAATCCATGCACCACCACATCCCGCTCAATCTTTTTTTATATTCTTTTTGTAAGACAGCGTCTCCCTTTGTAGCCAGACTGCACTTAAACTGGTGACCCTTCTTCATCAGCCTCTCAAGTGTTAGTATTACATGGGTGTAGTACGATTCCATCACATTTTCATTTTAGCAACATCCTCTTATAGATTAGTTTTAAAATATTCAATGTATTCAATATATTTTTAAAGATATATCTTATGCAAACAATTAAGTAGCATCTAGAGCATTTAGTGATCACACAACATAACTACAATCATGTATAGAGTTATATAACCAGGATTATAAAGAACTGAAATTGACCTTTAGAAATCATATACCTCAGTTGTTTGAAGACACACAAAAATTCATGCAGAATACCCTACTGGGCATCCATATCACAGGAGGCATCGGGAATTTAAACCTCAATATTAAGAGTCAATTAAGATGCTTCCACTGATGTGTTACTGATAGCTACTTTTCAACAGACTTCGGGAAATTTTACAAAGTGTCACTTATTTAATGATGGCATTAGTAGTGTAGTATGCGCCTCTCAAGTCATATTGATTAGCGAAACACCATATCCAAATATCTAGTGTTTATTTTAGTAATATTTTCCCTAGGATTGAATAGGTCAACTGAGATAGCTGTGGTTAAATTAAGAATCTCTTGTTTGGTTCCTGTTGAGTAAAAGGTAGAGCCTGGGCACAGAGGGAAGGAAAAGATAAAAAGATAAAGAAGGGCATTATGGTCTAGTGAGTGCACACTCACATATGCTAATAACAAGAGCAAACATCCATTATGAAGAAGGGAGATAGACACGTTCTTGAAGAGATTAGATTTTGAAGGATGTAGACAGAAATGTCCTCTCATAACTCTGTTAAATTATTCAGCTCTCCTTGATTTGTTTGTCTCCTCTCTGGTGTTAACATAAGCTCTCTTGAGAAAAGACAAAGGTAGAAACTAAGTGGGCAACTCTGTTTCTTTTACAGTTGGTCCTTTGGGATCCTGCTTTATGAGATGGTCACTCTAGGTAAGGATGACCTCCTTGTAAGCAGGCAAACTTGCTTTTTGGAAGGTGGGTGTTATAGCCCTTGAGAAATTCATGCAGAATACCCTACTGGGCATCCGTATCACAGGAGGCATCAGGAATTTAAACCTCAATATTAAGAGTCAATTAAGATGCTTCCACTGATGTGTCCCTGATAGCTACTTTTCAACAGACTTCAGGCAATTTTACTTCTGAGGACAGGATGGATGATTGCACTGGGTTGCCATGGATTCTGACCCTCATTCCTCTGAAGTCTACTAAACTGATGATTCCTTTTCTTCTGTCTCCCTCTCCCAGACTTCCTTTAACTTTCTTTAGATCTCCTTTTTTCTTCCCTGTAAACCATACCAACTCTATAGGCTGTTTTCAAACCCAGAGGACGATTCCCATAGCAATAGCATATGAATGTAAAAATGTTTTCTTCAACTTAGAAACTGTGGCTCTTTTTGTATTATGAAGAGTGGAAGGCAGGTCTTATTTCCTGACTTGCCTCATTTTACTACTTTGCTTAAAATTCAGGACCTCCTAACATTACCTCTGTTCTCCAAAACACCTTTTCTCCACGTTCACACAACCCGTAGGAGCAACTCTACAGTACACAGTTCCCCCATGGTTATATTTTAGGGTTTATTTCTCAGGTCGATAGAGATTGGTGTTATTTTCATTTTATATTTAGAACTTCTTCTTCTGTTCTTGTGTTTTCCATATTTACAGGGGCACCACCATACCCTGAAGTTCCCCCCACCAGCATCCTACAGTATCTTCAGAGAAAGAAAATCATGACGAGACCCAGCAGCTGCACACATGCCATGTAAGTGGCTCTGAAAGGCTTGAGTTTCTGCAATTCCCAATCATGTTTTGCTCTCCACTAACCAAACCCTTTTTAATGTGCCTCAGAGGATCTTTAGTAGTGCTTATGTGTTAATGCTCAGCCGTAAATGAACCCCGAGGTAAAACAAAAACACTTCTGCTCAAACAACTACAACACTTCTGCTCAAACAACTACGCCAGCCACTTTTCTAAGTGCTGTGACAAACTCCCCAACAGAAACTGCTTGAGGGATAAAAAGCTTGAATTTGTCTCAGAGTTCCATTATGGTGGGAAAGTCAGAGCAGAGGTGCTCAGTCTGTGGCTGCAGGAGCACACAGACAGTTTGTTCACATGCTTGTGGACCAGGAGGTATCGAATGAAGGCTGGAATTAGGATGGCTATAACTTCCAAAAGCTTTCCCCTAATGCAACAAGCACTTAAAACATGGGCCTGTGGGGGACAGATCAGGCTCAAGCCATAAATGTGTCATATATGTTTAAATATCATATATATATACACACACACACACACACACACACACACACACACACACACACATCCACACATACAATCTTGAAGCTATCACTGAAGACTCAATTAGGAACCTATTTTTTGCTTCCAGAAGAAGGCTTTGGACAAAGTTCCTGACTTTAAAAAACCTAACATTCTGATGAGAAGATAGTTCAAACATTGGATGAGTAAAAACCCTGTCACTCATTCACTCATTGCATAGAATGGGACAGACATTTTCTCCTAGCCTTGTTACTCAGTTGTACTACATGGTGGAAAAGGCAGCGCTCTTCTGACATTTTGTGGTCTGAAAAATCTCTAGTATTCTATTATAAAAAGAAATCACATTGATAGGATGTTGAGAGTTGATGTAAAGAGAATGGTAGAGTACTAGTTTCTGGAAATATAGTGGGAGACAGAGCAGAAAGGTCAAAGAACTGAGGGTTTTATTTTGTTGTTGAAGAGGAACTATGTTCCTTCCCTTTCACAGGTACAGCATCATGAAGTGCTGTTGGCGCTGGAGTGAGGACAGCCGTCCCTTACCTGGTGAGGTGCGCCTGCGCCTAGAAGCTGCCTCTAGATCAGCCAATGACAAGGCTGTGTTGCAAGTTCCAGAGTTAGTGGTGCCTGAATTGTACGCAGATGTGGCTGGCATCAGTGCAGAGAGCCTTTCCTATAGCTACAGTGTCCTTTGAAGATGGTCCCAGACAAGTGACTATATGTGTATGGAATGAGTTCCTTCGAGAACAGAGAAAAGGAACTTTCTAGGGCCCACCAAAGGAGGAAAAAGGACATGAATCCTGCATCTTTTCCTAAACATTTTCCTAGAACTATGAAACGCTGCTGGATGAAGCTCTACCTCTACACGCCGTGTACACTGGAGCTATGAATCATCATTAATCATAGTTCGCTTTCCAGTCCCGAGGGCTGAAGTGCAAGTGGTGGAAAGCGTCGTTCCAAAGGAGGTTTTAAAAATCTGCCATGATTGTTAGGGAATGAATAGGGCAGAGTGGCTGGTCCCACTCACTCCAGGCTGGTTTACTACTGAAATCATTTTTTTTTTTAAGATTTAAACTATTACAGACTAAAAATAAACCAGAGGGGCATGGATGAATAACTTCTAATTTTTAACCATGAATTGAAGATAAGAGTTCTTGAGAAAGAAAGTTCAAGGTTCTTTTTGTTGAGAAGTGTAAGGTAGATCAATATATCCTTCAAGGAAAGGTTTTGTCTTTTCTATGTTGAGGGCCCACAAAAATCCTAGTCTCTTCATAAAAAGCTGAAGAAGAATGAGACTCAGCCTAAAGAACCAAAGTTAGAACCAAGGATGAAGTGTGTGTGTGTGTGTGTGTGTGTGTGTGTGTGTATGTGTGTGACAAATAAGAAGCATAGAAGCCAAACAAGAAGACTTAGTGACCCAGGTGGTCATTAAGAGGTACAGAAAACACATAATCTGATAGGAATGGATGGTAGCTTCTAATTTTTAACCATCCATTGAAATACTGTGAAACAACTCATTAAATTAGTATTTATTGACCAAAAGTAGACTTTTCAGGTGTATAGCTGCCAAAATCTCTACAATAAGGAAGCTAAAAGAAAATAAATGAAAGTAATTTTACTAGAAAAATTGAAGAACCCGTGTTTTCCATTATGTGCAAAATGAGATGACTATCTACCTCACAGGGTTGGTGTGAGGATCAATGAGAATATGTATTTGTGTAATATGTGGAATATAATATGTTCTCAATAAATATTAGTTTTTTCTTTTTTCCTCTAACTTGGACCATTTCGTTTTCCTCATTTTCTTTTTAAAAACATAACATGTACTGTGGCCAAAAAGAGAGCCCTGGCCCGTGATAGTACAGGGCAGAGCATGCCCAAAAGATGGTATGGTATTAGCACCACATGATTAAACTGCCACCATGGTTTTTTTATTATTATTATTATTTTTATTTCCAGCTCTGAGAACTGAACCCAGGGCCTCACACACACGGGGGAATGCTCTATACGGGCCTTGAGCTAACATGTTTGTGTGGGGTTTTGGCTGATGACAATAGTCTCCTATGATTTCAAAATACTGTAAGTATCACAGTGAGGGCAATTCTATTTAACAAGCTGATGTGTGACTTTGCAAGAATGCCCTAGTACCTTGAAAAGGACAAGAAGAGCTAGTGTGGTAAGAATGACTGGCAGCTGGAAACTGACACCCAGGCATCAACTGAAATCCATGTAGTCATAATGAGTCAGCTAAAGGAGGAATGTTTTTAGTTGCTGTGGAGATACCACAGTGAATAGTCAGGATTTAAGTGGGCTGGAGAAGGAAGGAATCCTATTGTTGTCTCTCAGCTATTAATTCGACCCACTTTTCCGAAGTATTTTCTTATTTGAATATTTAAAAAACCAGTGTCAAAGCTTGCTGTGCCAGTTAGTGGGGTATGTGTTTGATAAAGAAACAGCATTGAATACAGTTAGGCAGGATGTATTTAAGTGTGGCCACCTGCTAATTAAAACCTTATGTTAAATGTTATGAATGAATCATATGGGATAGTAGAAGAGAGTGCAGAGTGAAGACTCTGAATAGATGGCATTTAACCTAAGACCCTAAGGAAGGGTCATGTAATGACAAGAAGAATACAAAGAACTCTCCAGGAGTGGGACTCATTCGGACTGTATGACAACTATGAAGTAAGAGGAACCTGTGTGGGGCTGGGGAGGTTGTTCAGTGGATAAAGTACTTGCCATCCAAGTTTGTAGAATGGAATTTGGATCTCCAGAATCCATGTAAAAAGTCAGATGTGGCAGCACACATCTGTAATACCAGCACACCTTTGACAAGATGGGGAATGGACACAGGAATCCCCAAGAGATTGTAGGCTGGCTACCTGGCATACTCAGTGGTCAATAATAAAAGACCCAAAACCAAACAAGATGGAAGGTAAGGATGGATACCCAAAGTTGTCCTGTAATCTCCATATGGCACACACGTGACAAATTTGTCATACATCAAACATACATACTAAAACGTGCACATATGAAAAGCAAAACAATAATCATAACCAGAAAAAGCAGTACACAGGTGAGGGACTGAAAGGCTGTGTACAGGGTTGCAGCATGTATGTTAAAGGGGAAGAGACACAGAAGGAAAGAGTGGGTGGCTTGCTCTTCCTTTCTTGGGTATGTGCATGTGGATACAGGTAGCCGGGACGGCCAGAAGGTGGCATTGGATTCCCTGGAGCTGGAGTTACTGTTGGTTGTGAGTTATCTGACATAGGTGCTGAGAAGCAAAGTCAGGTCCTCTGCATGTAGCCATGACCACTGAGCAATCTGTCCAGCTCCTTTTTTTTTTATTTTAAATGAAGATAAAATAAGTTAACAAAATTATTAGTGTACATTAATAGAACTTTCTCAACCTTATTATAAAAATTTAGAAAATGCTTTACCACACCCACTGAAATAAGACAAACACATAGAAACATGTAGAAAACCAGGGGATAGTCTATAATCTTTAATTCAGTAGACTGTGTTTATTTGTTTCAATGTAAGTTACAAGTTGTTGTAGTATTTAGATCATAGGATACCCTAACATACTCTTAAGAGGTACAGATGTAATAAGGGAATTAACTCTATTGCATCATGTAATCTATGATGCTGCCTGATAACTAGTAATGTAAGGGGTTCGGGTGTCTGCATGATGGGGATTTATCCGAAAAGCAAATAAAGTGGCAAAAGACATGGCTGAAATCCATAAAGAAATCTAAGATGGAATAAAAAGGAAACGTGAGCAGATGGATATGGATGGAAATAGACCATCACACTTCCACTTTTCCTTCTTAAAATGGACCAACTTCAGTGTGTTCTATTAGGTTACACACTACTATTGATACATAGATTAATTTCACTAAAAGAAACAGCTCTGACATTTTATTCTGTAAACATATAAAACCAACAGAAATTACTGACAGAAGATGGAAATGTAAGCTTATCACCTGCTTGTTTATTAGGATATGGTTAGAGTGTGTTTCTAAAAATTGTAAGAGGGAATGATTTGGTCACTTTAAATAGACAAAAAGACGTAGATGGGCAGAGGATATATAAAAAGAGTTCAAAAGAAGACACTGGGGTAAAAGCCAGCAGAGTAATTAAAATATTAATGACTCCAAGGAATAGCCACATCTAAAAAGGGGAGTGTGGTGGTGCACAGTTGTAGTACCAGCATGTTCAGTGTGAGCACAAGGAGGTTGTAGATTTAAGGCCAGCTTGGCCACATGAAACCCTGCCTCAACAAAAAGCAAACCACAACCAGAAATGAAAGAAATTGATGCATCACCACATAATTGAAAAAAATAAAACACTTGTGTGGAAAAAATTATAAACAAAGATTATTCATTAAACCATCAAGCCTCGATTTCCATCACAGTTGGGAAGGTTTGTTGTTTCCTGCCTACTTCAAAACAATTTCACAAGGTGCTGTGAAATTGACCACAGTGTTGGCAAAAGCAGAAACAGTCCTTTAGTTTCACATGAACAATATAAAAACACTTATTTTCAAAAGTAAACTGTGACAATGTAATTACACCCTAATTTGGAAACTACAGTAATGGAAAAAGGAAAATGTTCACAGTATGTTTTCATTACTTCCAGTCTGATTATGGCTAGTTGAAACTCTTACATAGCTAACAAACATAAGAAACACTAGCCACATGTGATATTTAAATGTTAATTTAAATTAATAAAAACTAAGTATTCTTCCAAATCAAGTTTCCCCAGTCTCACTAGCCACATTTAAGAGCTCACTAAACAAAACCCTTGCCCACACCCCTCGTGTCTACCATCTCAAAAGGTCCCATTTTGGTAAATCTTCACTACAATACAAAGAGCTAGGTAAATGTAGTTTTCTATTTTATCTAAAAACCACATAAGTTCTAGAGGACAAATCTGAACTTATAAGCCATGCTAGGGGACCCAGAGCATTATGGGCCGACTTAGGAAAGTTTTAATACTATGTGTATTCCACACTACATTTAAGTACTCTAAAGTCCTGACATCTACAGTTCTATTTAGGTACACAGGATGATAAACTTGGTACACGCATGGAAAATGTGAAGGAAATGCACAGACAACCAACCCTAAAGCCACCAAACAAGCCTTTCTGTATAGTTCATTGAAAGGGACTTTAGCTGATATTTTCAAAGATGCTATAAAACACTCTGCTTAAGTTTCTGTGAATTATTCTTGTAATAAATCAGGTCCTTCTAGCTTTAAAAACTGGAAGTCTTCCATCTGGGAGAAACAAAAACAACAACAACAACAAAAAAAAAACCACTCCTCCTCAAACTGGGCAGATTGGAAGGGTTGGGCATCCTAGTGGTAAGGTGTGGTGATTTACGTCTGTAATGTATTTTCCTAAATAGCAGCCTACCACCTTACTACAGGAGCGAGTAAATTTAACAATTATGTAACTACTAAGAGGGCCAAAGAGAACCTGCCCCAGTGCCTTGACAGTTACTCCACTTTCTCAAACCCTATATTCTAGCTACTTATTGATTTCAGGTGTAGATAATGTCGGATTTTTTTTTTTTTGCTTTCTCCAAATGTAAACATTCATACCACTCTGCTTTCCTTCAAGGCATCCTTCGTCTGAAATGCTTGTCTATACTGCTGAACATTCACAGAATGTGCTTACCAAAAAGTCAATTCAAATAGCATCTTTTATATGGCTTCCTTAATTACCCCCTTGTTTATAAACTTCTAACTCCACTCCCAATAAAACTACTTGCCCTTTTCATACTGAGCTCTTTTATTGCATACATTCTTTACTGTGCCAGTTGCTTCCCTGTGCTGACATTTGCCTTACATGTTTGCTTTCTTTTTATTCTAAATGTTGCGGTTGCTTTATTACCAGTTTCCATCTGCTCTGGCACATAGGCAACGCTTTTAAAAACTCCTGTTGCCTAGATTTCAAAGCATATCATATACATGTTATTTAATTTTCTCAGTTCTGTGTCTGGCAGTTGATGCCTGTGTAGCCAGTTAGTTAATGATCATACAGGTTGAGAGATAATGACTTGTCCAAAGTTAGGTGGGGACAGTACTGAGACTGAACACCCTTTCTTAGGATTAGTACAGAAGGCCATCAGTCACGGATAGGATTACTCAGTGGTGCTAACAGAAAGGTGACCAGGACTTGGAAAGTGGGGACTGGGTGCAAGTTCACTGTTCATTTTGTGCTCTTCAAGATCATCCCACACTGGATCCCACCCGTACTTCTCCAATTTAAACTGTTGAGAATTGTGGCCTATCACTGCAATTACATAGGGAACTAACTATTAATCTTTACTGACTCACGAGTTGTATTACACTATGAAAAACTCTTCTATGATGACTGTCTGGACTTTTCGGTTTCATGTGCTATTTGAATATCAAACTCCCACCAGAGAGATTCATTTTACTTTATGTCTAGGCTGTTAGCTCCTGGATACTGTGAAGCACTATCCAAAGGGAGTCCGGTGGATTGTGTTCCGGTTGCCACTGGAATGTATCTTTACTCACTTCACCAGTTACAGGAAGTAGAACGTCACCCCACTTTACAAGGTGCTTTACAAGATCAGATACTCACAATAAGTACAACTTAAAAACCTTAGTTCAAAATTCAGACGAAGACACACCCATACCATAGAGCAACCGGAAAGTAAAAGTGGTTTACACACATTCCTTCCAAACCTATTTAAATAACGGGAAGAAAACAAAGAAACAAAACCCCTAGCTATTTTTTCTTTGCTAAGATAAAATATGCAGGAAAATGGACAAATCTGGCAATTATCACAGCGAGGTAACCGTGAAGTATTAAGACAAATCTTATATAGGGATTTTAGCTTTTGTATGCGTGTGTTTATGTGCTAGTGTAAACCAGAGGATCCTGGGGCTTGGTTAAAGAAATGGAGTGGGAAGGGTAACAGAATACATTTAACAAGAAAGTGCAGCGGGAATACCTGGGGCAGAAGGGTTGGAGGTAGTAGATAAGAGGTGGAGTGAGGCTCAACCAAAACAATATATAATGCCATGATGAAATCCGGGACATTGTAACCACCACCATCGCGCTCCTGCAAGCAACCCTTATTAAACTCGGTGAGCCTCCTTTCATCCCAGACACACACAAGGCGTAAAAATACAGGAGAGCTTATTGGTAAGAGTGGTTCAGCGGGAGAAGGGATGAGAGAAGAGAACGTGGTGGGAGCGACTAAAATTCATCATATACATGTACACCATCATCAAAGAGTTTAAAATAAAAATCGAAGCATATAAAAAATATTTTCCAAAAAAATAAAAGAAAGAAAAAAGGAAAACAAAGCGCTCGAGATCGTGGTGAAGCGGATCCAGTGCAAACCTTCAGTTCTCCCGAGGGTCTCTCCCTTTCTCTGCAGTATTCCTGGCTTTCCTTCCCTACCGAAGGAAGCGCGCCGTCGGTGACGCGCTTTGTCCGCGCGTGTGACGTCACTACCCCGCGCCGGCGGCACGTTGGATCCCTGGCATAGCGGGGTTTACCGAGGGCAAAAATGTCTATGGCTAGTGATTTCTACCTGCGCTACTACGTCGGGCACAAGGGCAAGTTTGGGCACGAGTTTTTGGAGTTCGAGTTTCGGCCGGACGGTGAGCCGCGGAGGGGCTGCGAGGGAGGGCGAGCCGCCGAGGGAGCGGGTTTCTGTGTGTGTGTGTGTGTGTGTGTGTGTTTTGTTTTTTCCTTTCTTCTTTATTTCAATTTACTTGCTTAGTTTTGAGCGATGGTCTTGTTGTGTAGGTCAGGGTGACCTCGAACTCACGATCCTCCTGCTTCAGCCTCCGGGATCCTGTGGAGACAAGTGTGTTACCACGCCCCAGACTCTTCCATTGGAAGAGTTTGCTTCTGTAGCAGGCTTGTGCTGTGTTTGTGAGAGAAAAAAAAAATTGCTGTAAAGTAATTCAGAAAAGTGGGTCCTGCCACTGTCAGAAAAGTCGAACATACAGGAATCGGAAACTTAGAGCAGAGAACCTGTGCTTTGGGAGTGTTAACAGAATTATGAAGTGATACTCCAGCGGATGCTTGCAATCTTAGGGTGATCTTTTTGGCCTACCCATTCATTCACTCTATGTGTTAAGGCTGCTTTATAGGGGAGGAACCCCGTGTCTGAACATAGGAGTGTGATATGTGTCAGGTTTGAAATACAATTCTTCACTAATGGTTGATGGCCAAAGGTAAGGGAGTCAGTGAAATGCAACTAAAAGGTCTTTTTGTGCTGCCTTCTAGACAGTCCGTCAGCCCTGTCTAAATGAGTCTGAATATCTCCTTCCTAGCCACCAGCTGTCAGAACTCTTTCAAGTGGACAGTGAACACATACTGTACTTTCTCCAAGAAGCAAATGACCACAGAGGTAGCTGCTGCTGCCCTGGGTGGAGAGGGGAAGGGTTGTGTGGTCCCAGTTACAAACAAGGACTGGGGATGACAAGGTTTTCCCACAAAACAAGGCTTCTTGACCCAGTGTAGAGTGCACCTGCTGTTGAGAAAGGGACGTACGTCTGTAGACCAGGGAGAGCCGGAGACAAGTGCAGGTCTCTTCTAGATGTATTATGTATGCAAATCTGAGTGTTTTCAAATTGGTTATTATAAAAAAAAATTGTTGAACCTCTGTTCCTCTGTACTTGGTCTCAAAGAGTTAGCAGAATTCTAAAGCATTTCAGTAACACTAAACGAGATGATGTCTGCTAGTATGCGATTGAAAAGCCCTTAAACAAAGACTGTACGAAATCCAGGAAGAAAGCACCCAAGATCCAGCATCTACTTACTTCACATGTCCTAGAACACCACCAAATCCCACGTATTGTTCTGAAGAAACCATGCACTGAGAAAAATAAGGTAGCTACAGAATAAGCTAAATGTCTGGCCTAGAGAATGGAGCTAAAGAAAAATACCAGGGACAGATTTCCAAGAGACATAGGCTGTCCTTGATGAGAGCTTCTGCTTTTAAGCCTGAGTCTGGTAAACAGTAAGTGTTTAAGAGTAAGAAATAATCAAAACTTGAAAAACAAACAACCAAAAAAGTTTTCCCTGAGTCTTTAATCATAGAGGCAGAGGCAGACAGATGGAGTTTCAGAAACACCAGAGCTACACAGACAAACCTTCCCCCCTCACAAAAGCCCCCTGCCCAAAAGAAGCTTCTAGAAGATAAGCACTTGATTGAGATAAAAGTGAGAAACCTTGGTTTCTGGGTGAGAGAGTAACCAGAGGAGAACAGAATGATCAGGGATTTGTTGAAGCCCCTACCTGTGCAGTGTGAGACAGTTTTGTCTTTGGATAGCTTTGCTTACCTGCATCTTTTGAGTGTTCATTATGTAGTGGGCATATATAAATGTAAAAGCTGAAGGTACTTGAGAGACAAACATTTAACCTACCATAGGACAGTGTGGATTTTATTTAAGTGTTTTATGCATGTTTTGCACCAGGTTCTTTGAAAGGTAAGGAAAGGATCATGTACTCCAAAGGTTTCAAGCATTTAGGAAGAAATCCACATAGCAGTCAGTGTCCTGCTGTTATTTAGAAACTTAATAACTTCAACCCTTGTTTTCCAAATTTTGTTGCTATGGTGGTGGTCTTTTGTTTTGTTTTGTTTTTTTAAAGATTTATTTATTTGTTATATATACAGCATTCTACTGGCATGTACACCTGCAGGCCAGAAGAGGGCACTAGATCTCATTGTAGATGGGTATGAGCCACCATATGGTTGCTGGGAATTGAACTTAGGACCTCTGGAAGAGCAGACTGTGCTCTTGATCTCTGAGCCATCTCTCCAGCCCTAGTTTTACTTTTTAATTTTATTTGCTTTTCAAATTTATTCCTCTTATAATTCTGTTCCTGTTCCTCTTGTCTTTGGACAACACCAGTTTGTCCTTATAACCCTGAATCACACAAATTAAGACCTCCAACATTATCAGGGGAATTTTATATAAGTATTGGTTCTCATGTATCTCTGCTGCTGCATTGTTCCACTTACATGGAAAATAATGAACCGTGGAATCTACAGTTCCTGAGGGGTACACTCCAGTAGGGTAACCTGTCAGTTTAGCAGATGAGAAAGACATTACAGCTGTATCAGGGCACCTGACGGACTAGCCATGCAGGAAAGCACTCACCAGGGGCTTCAGTGGTTTTGAAGAATGGGTTGAAATAAATCAGCCAACAAACTTGGCAGTTTGCTTGTTTGTGTGCTTCCTAGTTTTTTTTTTTAAAATATTATTTTAGCCATTATACATTAATATGAAGGAAAAGGATTAAGAGAACATTTTGGAACAATAAAGAGTTGATGTAAAACAGAACTTTTGAGACTGTGATCCTGAGCAAGTTACTTAACTTGATTTTATCTCATGTGAAGAGGTGAGAAAGTGGAACCTGTTCTTAGAATTCCTTTAGCGATCAGATGAAATGTTAGCACTAACACATCACACTGAAGAGAATACTTAGTGCTTAGACACAGTCACTTTGTGTTCAGGGCTAGTTTAAGAAAATAAAACTGTTTATTGTACACAACTTTAATCCCCATACATAGGAGACAGAGGCAGATGGATAGATCCCTGTGTGTTCAAGGCTGCTAACCTCATTACACAGTGAGATCTTGTCTCAAAGGAAGGAAGGGAGGGAGGGAGGGAGAGAGGGAGGGGAGGGGAGGGAGGGAGGGAGGGAGGGAGGGAGGAAGGAAGGAAGGAGAGCAAACAGACATTAACAAATTTGACCCATTTTATGTTGAAGGTATAGAATATTTTAAAAATTACTAGCCTGCTTTTATATTTATTGAGTATTTATTTAGCATTGATCTTTCATGAGGAAAGTAGATATACTAATAAAAGTGGGATTATGAAATTGACTTTACCTTTAAAATTACTCATGATGTTCTTTCTCTCCACACAGGGAAGCTTAGATATGCCAACAACAGCAATTATAAAAATGACGTGATGATCAGAAAAGAGGCAAGTTCTGCGCTCTCTCTCTCTCTCTCTTTCCTTCTTTCTCTTTCTTTCTCTCTTTCTTACTCTTTTTCTTTCTCTTCCTACCTCTTCCTTTTTCTTCCTTTCTCTTCTCTTCTCTTCTCTTCTCTTCTCTTCTCTTCTCTTCTCTTCTCTTCTCTTCTCTTCTCTTCTCTTCTCTTCTCTTCTTTCTTTTGACAGGGTCTCACTTTGTAGCCCTGGTTGTCCTGGAACTCACAGTGTAGACCAAACAGATTAGCTTAGAACTCAGAGATCCACCTGCTAACTTCCTTTTAAATGTCTAATTTTTTCATTTTGTTCATTTATTTTGTCTTTATTGACTGAAGTTATTTCAAGGGTCTTTTTCAAGAAGAAACTAATTTATAGATTGAAAAGTTCCTATTTTAATTACGTATTTACATATGATTATAGCTTTTTTGTTTGTTTGTTTTGTTTTTTGTTTTTGTTTTTTTTAAGACATGGTTTCTCTGTGTAGCCCTGGCTGTCCTGAAACTCACTCTGTAGACCAGGCTGGCCTCAAACTCAGAAATCCTCCTGCTTCTGCCTCCCAAGTGCTGGGATTAAATGCGTGTCCCACCACTGCCTGGTGATTATAGCATTTTTAAAAAGTTTTTTTATTGTGTATTTGTATGGTGGTGCACATGTAACATAGTATGCATGGTAGAAATCAAAGAATAGCTGGTAGAAATTGTTTTTCTCTTACTATATGGGTTCTATTGATTGAATGCAGGTCTTTTCTCTTGGCTGCCTTTACCCACTGAGCCATCTCAGTGTTTCTCATTTTAGTGTTTTTTCAAAAAAGAATCAACCCTGTATCACTTAATCCATTTTATGAAGTGTAAATTTTAAATGAACGGCATGTAGTGGCTGGGCTTCAAGTGTCAGCTCATGCGTGCTTGTGCTGGGCCCTCACTTTTCAGCCCTTATACTGGCCCAGTAACTGTAAGCTGCCCAGTGATCCCGATACCCTGGCGGAATACAGGGCCTCAAAGCAGCTAGAGAAGACGGCACAGTGAGTGGTAAAGGGCGTGGGTGTAGAAAGAGTAGCATGCATGAGAAGGACAAATTTCATTCTGCTGCTTTGGGATCAAATCAGTTTTTACTCCTATTCTGTTTGGATATTTAGGACTTGTAACTTGATTTTGTTATATCTCGCTGAACTGTGGGAAGACAGACAGGAGCATTCAAAGATTTTATTGTAACTGATTTTCAGGCCTATGTCCACAAGAGTGTAATGGAAGAACTGAAGAGAATTATTGACGACAGTGAAATTACGAAAGAGGACGACGCTCTATGGCCGCCCCCTGACAGGGTTGGCCGGCAGGTCTGTGCCTCGTGATTCCTTAAGTGGATAGAGTCAAAGCTGGTAATGGAATTATTGTGTTTTCTGATGGTTTCTTACTGAAACTTTGATTATATAACTTCATTTTCTTTCTAAATGTTTTTATTTTGGGATTAAAGATTGAAGTCAAGGTTCATGCATGCCAGGCAAGCAAATGCTCCATCCAGGGTACACTTCCCAGCCCTTAGCTTGTTTTCTTTGCTACCTCCAGGTGTTACAGGTGTTAGCGCGCAGCTAGAAACTTAGACAGTATTCTACATCTTTTTTCTAGCTTGTCCAGCGAAAGTTGGGATATTTTGACACTTATGAATTATTTATTATAAATTAGCTATTAATTATTTCTACTATATGTACAACATTGCAAGCTAAATTTGAGAGTTATGGTTCTTTTCATTGAGTGTAGCAATTCGATTTCTCCAATTTTTTGTCTTTCAAAATTCATGTATTTGAGTGCCCCAGAGGGAGACCTGATGGATTTCTTTGCTTAAGTGAACCATTGTGTTTGCCTCTTACATTCCCTTCAGAATAATTGATATTTCTCAAAGTGCTCCCAAAGAATTCGGCAGGCCCAATTTCACTCTGGATAGACAGTTTGGTTTCTGAATTGGGTCTTTTCAACTCTCGGAGGAATAAATTATAAGGTTGAGAGAAAGAAGCATTTAATCTCACTTCCGTGTGTTCCTGAGGATTGTACTTTATGTGAGCCACTCTTCTTGACTAGAAGAAAGATCTGGAGACATCTAATACATGCTGAAAGTAGCAGGACCGAAACACAGTGCAGAGCATAGTGTAGGGAAGCAGAGGCAGTGGTCTGTGTCCTGTGGGAACCCGAGTTACAGGAATATCGCTGTTAGCATAGTAGTCACTGGGCATCTGTGTTCACAGAGAACAGCAGGCTGTTTTAAAACTATGAAACCTGCTTCTGCAGGGAGAATGTGACCTGCATATTTGTATGTGTTAATAAGTTGTTATATTCTTTCACAGGATGGCTTGGTAATATACATCAGAAAATGTTGATATTTTCCATTTATCTTTGCCTTAGTAACATTTCTGACATCAGTTCTAGAAAAATAATTTCAGATACAGAGAAAGTTGAATTATGTATAAAAATGTTTTTCATCTGGGGAGAGCCAGTGCTCATATCTCTACAGTGGTGATGTGTTCTCTTTGAGGGAATAGTCTGCATGTTCCAGACACTGATGCTGGACAGTTAAACCAAGCCTTTATGACCGTTGAAGAATCTTAGTTAATTCCTAGTTGGCTGTGTCTCCTGAAGTGCATAGTTAAGCCTTTTGATTAAATAGCTGAGACTGTCTTTAATAGCATCTGTTTGACAGTTTAGTGTAAAAATTCATTAAGTACGCAGCCCCTTCATTAGCTTTAGATTTCTGCGTAAGAGCACAGATAAAATTTGTATGATGTTAATGATACTGGAGTAACTAGATTATATTCCAGATTATAAGTTCTAGTTTTTATTGAGTTTCAAAGAGTATTAGTCTCTAAGTGGGAACATTACCATTATGGAGAACCAGTGTTACTCCTGGCTATTGATACCATTCCATGTTCTATGCTTCATAAGTTTAGGATTGAACATTTGTGAAGTAAGGCTAGTAAAGACTATAAGCTTGTAAAGGTATTTTAGGGCGTGCAGAGAGTATTTATAATCTCCTAGCAGTCGGGCCCGATGCATGGTAGTTGATAAAGCTGGAGCTACTGTTAAGGTCATATATTTGCAGAAACTTACCTAAAGAGAAAATACGTTTTGTGATATTTTAAATGGATTTGTATTATATGATCATTTCTATAACATGATTTAATGTGACAGCTCTCATGTTTACCAACATCACAAGAAACATTTCTATGTTGCTTTCTTTGAGCCCCTTTTCATGACGGTTCTGGAAAGCAGTTCTGGGCTGGTCCTGAAACTGAGGCTATTGGTCGCAAACAGTCGATGAGGTTACATTAAGAGAATTCTGTTAGCAAATTAAATTTCTTTTGGTTTTTAGAGAGTCTCTCTGTGTAACCCTGACTGATCTGGAACTTTCTCGGTAGAGCAGGCTGGCCATAGATTTGAGTAGTTCTGCCTTGCTTCTGGAGTGCTGGGATTATAAACATGTGTCATTAAATTTCTTTCTCTGTCTATTAAGTTCTGGAAAGTTTGTACTTCTTTGTAGCATGAATATAGGTGTCTTTGGAGTAGACTTTTTTTTTTTTTTTTTTTTTTTTTTTTTTTACTGATGACATTTCTCTACTGTTTTGTTTCCAGGAACTTGAAATTGTAATTGGGGATGAACACATTTCTTTTACCACATCAAAAATAGGTTCGCTTATTGATGTAAATCAGTCAAAGTAAGTATATTAAAGTTTGGCTCAGGGGATTTGACTCATTAGTGAAGCTCGTGTCAGAGCTGCTGGCTGTTAGCCAAGGACGTTTAGTGTTCAGACTTTTTTTTTTTTTTAAAGATTTATTTATTTTATTTATGAGTATACTGTAGCTGTCTTCAGACACACCAGAAGAGTGCATCGAATCTCATTACAGATGGTTGTGAGCCACCATGTGGTTGCTGGGAATTGAACTCAGGACCTCTGGAAAAGCAGTCAGTGCTCTTAACCGCTCAGCCATCTATCCAGCCCCGTGTTCAGACTTTTAAGTAATTAAACACTTGTTTTCTTGTCTGTCAGAGAAGTGAACAGAATATCTCACTGTCTAAAGCACTCAGTTCAGCAGTGTGCACAGTAATGCCTCACGTTTGTTGGTTGTTTTGTATTAAAAAGCCTTGCTATTACGTCAGAAAATGGAAAGGAACTATTTGGACTTATCAGCTTCATTGGGCCCATATTATATCCTACTGAAAAGAACAGCAAGTGGGTGTGAACCACCTTTGTGTCCTTAGGTTCTCTGAAGCACATACTAAAGCTCTGCCAGCCTGAATCACTGAGCCACTTCTTCAGGCTCCTTTCCCTCAATGTCTCCATAGTCCTTCCATTGCTTCCTGTTGCCCTCCATCAGAACTTGCTCAGTATACGCTGCATGAGAACCTGGCTCTGTCTTCAGAGTAGGCATAGTGCCCAGGACATAGTAGGTGCTTCAAATAAATGTTAAAGAAGGACAAAGGAATGAATGCATACTAATTATCGTACATCTGTGTTTACAAAGATCAGCCAGTGTTTAAACCTGTACGTATATTCTTACAGTTGGTGAGGGTGTGGCTCTGTACTCTGCTGGGTTTCTAAGTCGGTGCACTTCTCTTCAGAGAGCAATGGGTGCTGGTGAACTGTATTCTTCCTTACAGGATGAGAGAAGCGTTAGCTGTTCAACTTGCTTACTGTAGTGTCAGCAAGAATATTCCTTTTTTCTTAAGTCTATAAACTTAATTAAATTGGTACAAGGGTTTCATTTTGTTTCAGGAATTTATAAGATTATGTTTCATAGGGAACAAAAGATAACTTTTTTTTTCTTTTTTTAAATCTTAGGGATCCCGAAGGCCTCCGTGTATTTTACTATTTGGTACAAGACTTGAAATGCTTAGTCTTCAGCCTCATTGGTCTACACTTCAAGATTAAGCCAATTTGAATCGGATGTTTTTGAGGTTATTTATATATTTAATTAAAGGAAGGGTTTTTCTATTGACAATTTTGGGATTTTTATGAATGTGAAACTTTTGTATATAAACTCACTATATGAAAAAAAACAGATTACATGGTTTTCATTTCTTGGCGCCACATAGAAGAGACAGTTCCTATATATAATTGATTCTGTAAATAAAAGCCATTTTTTGTTGAAATTTTGCTCTAATAAAATGTACCAAAGCCTGGATGTAGAATAGTTTTTTGTCTTTGCAGCTGAATCAGTGACTAGCATTAAGGACAGTTAAGTTGTTCTGGTTGGTAGAGCTTAGAGCAGAGGCCTCTCGACTGTAAATACACAGCCACATCCCAGCTGCTGCAGGTGCACAGAGTCACTCTGTCACTCTTCTCCCTCTATACTTCATAGGACTTACCTTTGTGACACTTACTGAGGTTTTTGCTTGTTTGTTTGTTTGTTTGTTTGTTTTACAGAGGTTTGAGGGTTTTTTGTTTTTGTTTTTTAATATTATCACAAGGCCTTTGGAATACCCCACATTTAAATATTTTTCTAAGAACACAGAAAAATATTGATTGTTGGAAGAACACAATCAGCACCCTACATTTGGTGTATCTTATTGTTATGCATGTGTGTACACATGTGTAGGAGCTGAGTTAAGCTTTGCAATGTCATATGGAATTTTGTCTTAGCTATCTGGAGATTGCATGCCTATTTTTAGACTCATTGGAAACAGGTCATTTGTGTTTCCCAGGTCCTTTGAAATGTCTATCATTCTCTTGTTATCTCTGCTAACACTGATATTGGTGTAATTCTCTTCCTCCACTGCCTGCCTGTCGTCCTCCTCCTCCTCCTCCTCCTCCTCCTCCTCCTCTTCCTCTTCCTCCTCCTCCTCCTCCTCCTCCTCCTCCTCCTCCTCCTCCTCCTCTTTTCTTGCTTTCTTTGAGCTCTGTGTAGACCAGGCTGGTCTCAAACTCACAGAGATCTGCCTGCTTCTTCTCCTCAGGTTACCACTAAAGGTGTATACCATCACGCCCAGCTCTCTGCTATCTTTCTCTCACTTTGTTTGAGTTGCCTCTTACAGATTTTAAGCTGGTAATAGAATACTCATTAGAAAAGTATTGTATGGTGGTAGTTTTGCATGAGGAGATGCTTTTCTGGACTTTGTCAGCAGACACACGTTCCCCTTTACCTTACCATATAGTAAAGATGCCTCTTGCTATACAATAATCACGCCTTCCCAGTGCTCATTCTGCTCGTCACCTCCCCTTTAATGGGATCCAGCGCATCCAGCAGTTTCTTCTATAGAGTGCTAACATTTATTTCATTTGTTAGTATTTTTTTGTTGTTGTTGAAGTTTTAGAAATTGATTAAATTTTTCATTGACAATTACACATATATGAATATCTACGTTTTAACTGTGTAGTCAAAGCAGTACACAGCACAGAGAACTGGTGGAGATTATTGTTTTCTGCAGGCCCCTCCTCCCCACTCCTTCTTACTAGTTGGGACATGTTTCATTTTTACTTTGCAGCATCCTGCCTCTACTTGCAGGAAAGAGTGCAGGCAGAAGAGCAATCAGTGTCAAGCTGTGTCACTGTGAACATTTTTAACAGGGATACAAAAGACTGCTGAAATTGTTTTCAGTATCCTGGCATTAGACTCTTTGTTGTTGCTTTAAATGTGTGGGAACTGGGAGCTGGGAGGACTGTTTATCTTGAAATTCGTCTCCAGTCCCATTGTTTTAATAATCACATCATTAATAGATAATGAACCAGATTAAAACATCCCTTCAACATAAGAAAAATAACTAAGGTAAAACAGTGACCTGAGAGTTGCCATGGTGACCCAGCTTAATCCCAGGGCTAGGAAAAGGATGCTGAAGGGTCAAGTCAATGCCTGTCAACATAGTCAGTTCTAGGCTACCTTAAGCTATACGAAGCCCTGTCTCAAAACACAGAATGCTGTAGGAGAGATGAGCTGAGTCTACAGACTCCCCAGATGATGAAGAATGGAGTCAAGGAGCTGATCAGTCTTCAAGGTATGCGTGGCCTCAGTTCTCTGAACCGCGATACGGAAAGAACATGGACTGAAGAAGTAAAACTTAGATATGGAACAGTATTTAACTGTCTTCTCTCTTAAATTTTTTTGTTGGCTCATTTTGCTTGTATGAGCGTTCAGCTTGCATGTATGTTTTGTGTGCCTGGTGCCTGCAGAGGCAGAAGAGGGTGTTGGATCTCTTAGGACTAGAATTGTCATCATGTAGGTGCTGGGGACCAAAACTCAAGTTCTTTGGAAGAGCAGCCAGTACTCTTAACCACCTGTCCATCATCTCTCTAGCCCCTGTTTCTCTTGTAACCTGTAAGTGGATTTTTATCTCTGAGTGACACAGAGCCCAAATATACCTGAAACCCTTCTTAAGGCCCCATTATTCTTACTGAGTTCCTGAAGAATCTTTCAGATTCCCTCAGTCTCAGTGCTTTAGGCTCTTCAAGGATAATGTGGGTAGGGTGATAATGCAGAGTGTTAGAACAGCTGTGATTATAAACTTGGGGACATATCAGGTGGTTTTGGGCACAGGAAATCTCAAACTAGAGCTCTTTGTGTGTTTTTTTAAGAGCTGTGAAGTTTATCCTATTTTAAGTGTTGTGAAAGTTCTACCTTAAGACAGAAGTACCAAGAGGTGGGACTCTGGCCAGGACCAGCTGGTCCTCGAAGTGAAGCAAGTGAGTCAGCCATCTTTTTTCCTCAGGCTGGTGGCTACTCCAGGTGTCCCTCACTTCAGCCTGGGGCAGGAACAGCTTGAAGCCCTGCAATGATGGCACTGTAGTCTGAGGGTCTGACTGCAAGGTTTGAATGTGGGACTAGGATTGCATCTGTCTCAAAGGACTGGGCAGTTGTGGTTTCACAAATAAAGACTTTCACAGCAAAGCAGCCAGAGAAATGAATATGTATGTGTATGCATATGTTCAGGTATTTTTCCCACAAAAATACATTTAGAAGAAAAACTTCAAAAAAACAAAATCTTCAAACTTCTCCCCTATCTTTTATTATCTGGTTAAGTTCAGTACTTCCTGTTTTATGCTGCACTTTTGTCAAAACAAAACAAAACAAAACAAAACAAAACAACAACAACAACAACAACAAAACCACAGTAGGAATGTCAGTGATAACTGCTTTTTAACAGTTTACATTTCTCTAGACGTTCAGAGCTTAATTGTACGTAGCACAGAGGAAGCTGCTGACCTTTGGATTTATAGTTATAGACATCCTCCTGTCTTTGTACAGAACCAAAAAGGTCACCCATTCTGTGTTCAGTTTCTGTTACCTACCCTCTCCTTTATCAGGGCACTGGAAGGCGCCCCATCATCTCCTGTTCTTACTTTGGTCACAGTGATAAACAGCTCTGGAGTTCCTGCTCACAGTCTTCACATGATGGCAGAGTCAGCAAACAAAAATAAGCAGAAAGCACAAAGAAGTGTGCCCAGTGCATGTGCTTAGCCTCTGTGGTGAGGATGGTACCCACTCAGCAGAGATAAGGATGTAGAAAGGTCTCGGCATCATTAGTATTTCCGGGGACAGAGTGATATAAACTCCGGAATCTGAGGCGGGGAACAGGAATTTTCTAGAGCAGCAGTGGCTCCCTGCTGTAGTGTGAGGGCTAAAGTCATGTTAAGAGATCTTCAAAGCGAAAATGCTCTAACTTGTAAACCTTACTTAGCCAAGGACAGAGAACTTCCTGGAATGTTCTGAGCAATTGCTTCCGTAAGATAACAAGTCATATTTTTCACATCTGTAAACAAAGGTGATTTGCCTCAATTGCATAGGATGTGCTTGATGACATGCAGGCAGGAGGTATTTAGACAGGAAGGACGTCAAGATGTGTGATTGCGCCCAGTGAACAAATCCCGGAAGTACTTAGCCTTATGGGTTTTGCCTTTATAAGCACCCAATTAACATAGTTTGTGGCCATTTTCTGGGAATCCTTGCTATGGTGGCCATCATATATCATGCTCATCAGTATTTTAATAAAGTTTGTGTCAAATTTGGATTCACAATAGCGGTAGTATTCTTATTTTTGCCAGCCGGCATTAATAGTTGGTCTCTCATTTCCTCACTGTTACTCAGGTATTCTCCCTGTTCTGTTTTTCCAGACACCTGACATGTTTTGGCAGAAAACCTAGCTCATCATCTTAGAGAAGCTCCTGGAGGCTAGTATGCAAAAAAAAAAAAAAAAAAAAAGAAAGAAAAAAAGAAAGAAAGAAAGAAAGAAAGAAAGAAAGAAAGAAAGAAAGAAAAGAAAGAAAAGGAGAAAGTTCTTTTGAAATCTAAGAGCTTCTGTCTATATTCCTGATTGCAGTTACTCTAAACCTAGGAAGTAGATGACACACTCTTGACCATGTGAAAACACAGGCTTGAAGATTCAGTGTTTTGCCCAAAATTACATGCTAAGAAAAGATTGGAATCTTGGACAGCAAATAATAATGTTGAATGTTGAATACAACTTACTATCCATTTGTCAGATTATGATTGAAAACTTTGTGAAGCTTGGCTCGGCTCATACCTTTAACCCCATCACTTGATGTGGGAGGAATAAGTCTGCATACCCTGGCTCACATCCCATCATGGCCCACACATGCGCAATAGCTGCATCCTCATTTTTACAACTTTAAGATCTACCTGGCACAGAAAGACACATGACCTGGACAACGGACAAGACAATGTGGTATGAGTAGAGGATATAAAGGCACACCCCAATCCCACAATAAATGAAAGTCTGCTTCTGCTTCTTACCTGACTTTTGGAGTCTGTTGTTGGTTGTTTTCCTTCTTACTCTCTACCCCTGAGGACCATTCCATGGGGCCGAGTGCTAGGGCAACAACTTGGGAGACAGAAGTGGGTGATCTAGATGAGATTGAGGTCAACCAGATTTACATAGTGAGTTCCCGGTCAGCCAGGGATTCATAATGAAACCCTGTCTTTAACACAACAAAACAAAAGACTATTTGTGCATTTTATTTAACCTTCACAGCAGCCCTGAAGAGAACTAACTTCTACTGTTTTACTGTGATCAAAGCACGAGAATCATGGGACTTACATGAAGTCATAGGAGCCCACGTTGGTATTTCCACTCACATAGCCCCTGCTCCCAGACTCATGCTTGGTGGCAAGCTAAAACCCAGGCCTTTCTGAGTCCACATTGTATCCATATTCTGTGCATTCATTAGGCTTTGCTTATAGGCCCAAAGATAGTTATAAGGTATGCCTAAGTAAATCAGCTGACTTTTTCAAATTTTCCTCTGGAAAACTTAGACAACACAAGCATCTGTCTGCACCCAGGACACTGAAGTGTTGGTCACTCTCTTCAGCACTATAGATCCTCCACCGTAACTTCCCATTTCTCTCTGTCTCTGACTTTGTCTGTGTCTGTGTCTGTGTCTGTGTCTGTCTGTCTGTCTGTCTGTCTCTCTCTCTCTCTCTTTCTCTGTGTGTGTGTGTGTGTGTGTGTGTGTGCGCACACACGTGTGTGTATGTAGGTATTCTGGAAACATTCACACTGCCCTGAAGAACTTTTGCTTACACTATTGAGTTAATGTCTCTGAGCTATGGCCAGGGACCTTGGGTACATGACAATTGCAGACTTGAGTGGTAACTTGAGATATCAGGGATTACAGACCATAAAGGTGCCCTGTAAGATGGATCGGTGGGTAAAAGCACTGGCCACAAAAACTTGATGACTTCCCTGAATTTGATCACTAGAACCTATGCTAGTAGAAAACTAACTCCCTAAAGTTATCCTCTGACCCTAACACATACTGAAAGACCCCCGAAGGGAGACCTCCTCACTCGGGCCTCTGAGAAGTCACAGACCCAAAGATACTCCAGAGACTGTCTTGCTGCAAACACATGAGGCAGGTTTATTGTCGGAGCTCCAGGCTGATACGTGTCTCATGCAAGAGGTAGAGGCATCGACCCGAGGCCCAAAAGCTTAGGGATTATATAGGCAACGGCGGGGGGCGGGGGAGGAGCAGGAGTTTGTGACACAGTCACACACAGTTGGTTGTTCCAAATATCCACAATTTGTGCAAGCAGATCCCAGGCAGGGGTTTGACTAATCTCACGGGAACAGTCCTTGGTTCCTGTGGCCTTGGGACCCGAGGTGGATGCTTATCTGAGCCAACAGACCATCTGGCTGAATTTAATTAGAAAAACCTTGGGACCTTTGGTGGGAGTTTTTCCAGAGGAGGCTAAGTCAAATATCACAGGAACAGATGTGTGCCTCATTATTTACTCATTCTCAAGGAATTTATCCTTGAGCATCCTCCCTATCTTTCACAGCTGGCCAATTCCTGGAACACTCAATTGACCTTTGTTTCCCCAGCTCTGTATTCTTTGTGATGGCCTTGGGCTAGTGAATCTGCATTCTTAACTACTTGTGCTTATGAATCAAGGCTTTCTGCTATATTGTTTAAAATTTCTTCTTCAATACCTCATGGCATGCGTATGTTTAAACACACTACATACAAGAAAACTTTTCAAGTTATTTTTAAGTCTACAAACAATGTAAGACTGGAATTGGTGGTCATGTAGGACACGGGCGGTATAGCCTCTTGGTGAGAATAGGATTAGATTGTGAACTAGGAGGAAATATTGCAGGTGGCCGTGAGTGAAGGCTAAGAGTGACGAATGAAGTCTAGAAGTTAGCAAAGTAAGAGAGAAGCAGGAGGGTCACCTGTAGCCTTGTTAAGTGGGAGTCAGGACTATCTTTGCAGCATCAGCTCCTCTTCTATTCTCCAGCCCATTCCTCAATCACCATCCATCCCCTAGTGCTCCATTAACCTCTGTCACTTGATTTGAAGAGCAAGCTAAATTGACTTTGCCAAAAACAATCCAGCAGGCTCAAAAAACTACAGTCAAATTAACAAAGTTTAGGGAGAGACTGAACATATTCTCACAAAGATTGGCTCATGGCAACACACTCTAGAAGTCAAATAATCTTCCTGCCCTCTTTTTATTATTGTTATTTGTTAGGCCTCATTTTGGCTCTGGTTTGGGCCTTTTGGGTGAGTCTAAGCCTGGCTCACGTTTGAGACCTGTCTCAGTCACTTCCGTTCCAGAGTGACTCAACAGGACCTGTTTGGCCCTGCCTCTGCTCAGCTGTTGCTGATGTAGAGCTTTGGAATTGGCCCTCTCAGTCACTCCATACCCTCCATCACCTTTCCCCACCCCCTACGTCATCTCATCCTACCAAAATTGCTCCTCCCTATGCTCCAAGTTTATATAAACAAGAGATTGTTACATTAAACTTGAGTTCCTATCTCAACAAGACTCCCAGCTGGGTGTGTTTCTTTGGGCCATGGACACTCACCATCCTGCTCAGCTCCGGAGAGACCCGACCAGACCGGCACCTCTCTCCTCGTGCCTTGACCTGCCAGCTTTAAGGAGCCGACAGTTACTATTATCATTATTATTATTACTGTCATTTTATTTTGGTGCTTTGAGTCAAACATACACATCTGAAGCAAGGCTCTTCTCTGAACCATACCCCCATTTGAATGA
The DNA here is from genome assembly GCF_004785775.1 of Grammomys surdaster. NCBI lineage: Eukaryota > Metazoa > Chordata > Mammalia > Rodentia > Muridae > Grammomys > Grammomys surdaster. Next base: position 10,359,448 of record NW_021604792.1, read on the forward strand.
AGTTTCTAAGGTTTTCAGCGTTCACTGTTGGAATGTGAGGCCTCACTGGCAGTGTACATGGCAAGAGTTTTGGAATAAGACCTGTTGATACAAAAAGCAGCTTTTATCTTAAAGGGAATAAGAAAGTTTATTTTGGAGCCATTTTGAGTGACTATGGCTCCATGTTCCAATGTGGAAGCAATTCCAAGTACATCAGAGGATATCCTTGGCTTTCAGGCTAATGACAGTTTAGTGGTCTGCTAAGTGAATCGATTTCAAGAAGTTTTCTTCTGTTAGGCACAGAATGTTAGTTCTGAGACAGGTGGGCAAGGACTGGTTATTTAGGGACCTAGAGTTAGCCTGTGATAAATTAGATCCTGAACTTACAACATTCCAATTTCAAACTAAAATGTTAAACAACTTAATTCTAGTTTAGTCAGTAAATCAATCTTTGCTGACACAACTTCTTTCCAGGAATTCTCATCACAAACCGATGGGCAAAACTCATAAAAGAAAAATTTACCTTATCTCATCTCTAAAAAAAAACCAATTGTGAATATGTTTATACCCAAATGGTAGACTATAAATGAACTAGAGGTCATGTGATAATCTATATCAGAGTTTCTAAAACGTGCATCTGCTATAATTTCATGACTTCATGAAATGCTAGGGAGGTGAGGCAGGAATGTGTGGGTAGGTGGGGGAGCATCCTCATAGAAGCAGGGTAAGGGAGGACAAGATAGGGGCTTGCAGATGGGAAACCAGGAAAGGGGATAACATTTGAAATGTAAATTAATAAAATATTTAATTAAAAAAAATTACAAAAACTGACTAAAATTTAAAAAAATAGAAATTATCGAAGGCCATGTTTTGTTTTTGTATTCTCCCTGCCCTCCCAAGACAAGTTTTCACTGTGTAGCCTTCCTTGGCTGTCCTTGAACTCACTCTAAGGCCAGGTTTTAAACATTAATAACTATATTCCATTTACTTCCAAGATGAGTGACCACAAGGTCACTTACTCGACTATGAGAATTCATAAGTCTTCAGGATTGCAGAACCCAGTGAGGCTTAATGAGATTCAGGGACCCCGAAAAGCTGACCACAGAGGTAAGTGTTTTAAGTGTCTAAATTCACGTGTTTTTATATATTGTAACTTCTGACTTTTGAAAACAATATCCTATTAGTTCCTAGTGAAAACCATAACCAATCCTATTTCTAGTTGTTAGCTGGTAACAGAAGAAAGCTAAATGGGCAGAGCAGAACAAAGAGAGATGAAAAAAGCTCTTAAGAATGGAGACGGGAGAAGAGAAGCATTCTGTCACATCTGAGAATCCATTAAGAGGGGTTTTGTTTTGTTTTGTTTTTGCTTGTCTAGTCATGAAAAATTCTGAAACCTTTGAAAATATAGACAAACTAGAGTCTGAAGAAACACAAGATGTTGTAAAGAAATAAAACCATAAAAAATGAAAAGTGTCCAGAAGAAATAATACTTACACTCCAGCTGAAGAAGTTATAATTGTCTTAATTATCCCCAACATCTAATGCAACAAGACAGCAACAGTCATCCATCAGAAGGGGAAGTCGCTTCCTAGGAAGGAAATTGCAGAGGAAGAGAGGGGATGAGAGGATTAGTGGGTATAGAAATGAGTAAACCCCAGTGTGAGTTCCTGAAAATGCTAAAGAATAATTTTGTTTATTAATGAAAAAGAGGAATTGTCACTTTTCTATCTTCCTTTTCAGCTCACTCTGAACACAATGTCAGAGTTGAACTCCAAGTTGAGAACGTTAATGTAGTTGATGTGATGATTTTTCCATTGTGAATACCTCAGACACACAAAGATGTTCAGTATTATGTACAGAAAAATAGAACTTATGGAAAAACAGTGTTGACTTCTAGGCCCCTTTAATGATGGGTTTGGATACAGATAAGATCCAGAACAGCCACAGTTTCCTCACAGTTCTCAAGAACATCCATCCCTTTTTCCTTCTTCTCCATCCTTAGTTATGCTGTCTTGTACTTAGAGTGTGTCTGTGCTTCCAGTGCTTTCTGTAGGATACACTTTTGATCCTGTAGAACTGGGTAAGGGTACAGCCTGTCATCCAACTCCTTCTAGGCTGAGTCAGGAGGATTTAGTACACAAAGCCATAGGTGAAAAAACAACAACATCCTATTAAATTTCATACATGTAGAATTTTGCACAGTGGGTGCATTTTAGGCAGAAATCTACAGTTTTGAAAGTACATTTTCAGTTAGTTGGTATCACAGACTTCTGCAAAGCTTTTATAGACAAATATCTTCTTGTTTCTAATCAATGGAAAAGTACAATTAATATTAGGACTTGCTGACAGAAAATAGAAATTTCCAGTAAGAGTGTATTTATAAAATATTAATGCTAAATGTTTTCAGCATCCACATGCATGCAATCATTAAAATAACTCTGTGTGTGTGTGTGTGTGTGTGTGTGTGTGTATTTTAAATATCCCCAACATCTAATGCAACAAGGCAACAACAGTCATTCAGAAGAGGAAGTCTCTTTCTGGGAAGAAAGTCGCAGAGGAACAGAGAGGGCATGAGAGAGAGAGGGTAGTGGGGTTGGGGATGAATAAACCCTGCTGTGCATTTTCTAAGATGTAAATGAAGAATTATATTTAATAGTGAAAATGAGAGAATCTTCACTTTTCTCCTTTTCTGCTCATTCAACACACACTGTCAGAGTTGAACTCTAAGCTGAGAAATGTAACTTATTTTATTTAGTGATAATTGACAGCTTGACTTTACCCTTTGGAACACCTCCAACACACAAAGATGTCTAGGATTATGTAGAGAAAAATAGAAATTATTGAAAACTTATGGATTTATAGGACTCTTTAAGGGTAGGGCCATATGTAAAGTAGATCCAAACCAGCCATGGTTCCCTAGAAGTTCTCAAGAACATCTATCCCTCTTTGCTTCCTCTCCATCCTCAATTATGCTCTCCTGGTGGACTGCATGCTCCAATTTTGGAGTCTTGTACTTGGATTGTGTCTGTGCCCCTAGTACTCTCTGAAATACACACTTTTGATTCTGCAGAACTGGGTGAGAGTACATGTCTTTCATTCAGCTCCTTCATGGCTGAGTTGGGAGCATTCAGAACACAAGACCAAAGCTGAAAAAGTTCAACATCCTGTGAAACTTCATACATGCAAGATTTCTACACAGGTGCATTTTAGGCAGAAATTTATAATTTTGAAAGCATATTTTTAGTCAGTTTGTATCATGGACTTGTGCAAAATATCCCCTTGTTTCCAGGCTACACAAAATTGTAGTTATGTTTGAGATGTGTTCTTTCTGTGGTGATGATTTTTTTGCTTTTTTAAAAAATTTATTTCATTTTTTATTTTATTTTATTTTATTTAAGAGTGTTCAGTCCCTTGGCAGCTCATTGTGATACCCTTCACAATCCTTGCTTCACTCCTGCTGGTAATTTCTTAGGGTTTCTTTGCTGTGAAGAGACACCAAGACCAAATTTACTTGGGACTGGCTTACATGTTCAGTCTGTTATAATCAGGAGGAATGATGCCAGTGTCCAAGGCAGGCAGGCAGGCAGGCAGGCATGGCAATGGAGGGGTTGAGAGTTCCACATCTTGTTCCAAAGGCAAACAGGAGAAGACTGGCTTTCAGAAAGGTTGAAGGGGGATCTCAAGCCACCCCCACAATGACATACCTCCTCTAACAAGGCCTTACCTCAAATAGTGCTACTCCCTGGGCCATGCATATTCAAATCGTTACAGTAGCTTTTGCAATGTTGGTGACATACAGTGAGTAACTGGTATACACCTTCTTCCCCTTTCTGTTTGAGTAATAACTTTAGATACTAATTATGCAGTTAACAAATTTGTCCATTGTCCTGCCTATAATTAAGGGATGAGTCAGAATCTCTGGACTTTAATATTTTTTTCCTGACACGCTGCAGTGTCGTGTTCTCTTATATACTTCATCTGTTAATTTTGAGGCTGTTGGGAGCTGCCTTTTTCTGTTTCAGGCTCATGCTTCTTTTGGTTAGTTGGTGATACTGTCTTCTGAGCTCACATGATTGTGAATATGAGGTTAGCATTCTGTGAGCAGTACAAAAGCAGTGATGCCTTCTTTCCATTTCTTCTCAGTGCATATTGAGGACATGGGTAAGTAAACAGACTAGATCTGTATAAGGCTTCAGAGCCTAAATCTTCTTGGATCCCTTCACAGTTTTAGAGTAAAGTGTTCCGAGGCTGTGCTATAACATGGCTCCATATTTGTATATTATATATTCCATATGCTGTAAATGTAACTCTTACTCAGGAGATGTAACAGATATAATCGTTGTCGTAGAGGCTTACTGCTGAATAAGCTCACTGTGTCTAGTTCTTTTTGAACTCAGCTGTTCTGGCCTCTCCAACCTGATTGATTCAAGCTGGCTCCTCTCAGCTTCTGACTGAATTACTCTGGTTGGATTCAAACTAACTCTTGCAATCTGTTCTAATCTTCTGGTTCTTCTTACTCGTTCTGTCTCATCAGCCAACTGTATGAGTAAAACCGTCCCAGTAAAATTACCTTTCCCTGAGCTCAATGGAGCTCAACTGACTCAACTGCATGCACGTGAACAAACTCACAAATGAATTCAACTCTAGTACATTGACCACACTGACTGCACTCAACTGATATGCTTTCTCTCTGGTCTACTCTTAAGTAGCCTCTCTTTACTTTCTGTTCTTGTGAGAGTTGGGCATATCTTATCACTGATTCATTTTGTCAGATCTTTCTCTGATTAGTCCCTTTGCCTTTTCCTCAATTATATGTCATTTTCATATCATTCCTAGAAAAAAATAGCAAGTAATTTTTTAACACAGCAAATGAACTCAGAGATCTACCTGCCTTTGTGAACATAAACAATAAGCTTGGCTAGGTGGGATCCCACTGAAATCACCACTCCAGTCACACCTGAACCTAAATTTGCTCTGTCCCAGGCTGACCTTTAACTCAGAAATCTGCCTCTCCATCACTTCCGGGTACCTCTTTGTTACTTGAACCATGAGCCTTGTATTTAAACTATTTCTTTCACTTTATTGACTCATTAGTGTAGCTGCCTCTGTTCTTTAGGGTCCATGAATGCCCTCATACAATTCATATTGCATCAGTATATTTTGCATAGATGAGAAATGTTGTTTATATATTCTTGAACTCATGTTTTCAGCATTTTTTTCCCACAGCCTTAAAGGCTCTTCTGGAGGTCACAACATTCCCTACCTTGGTGAAGACCACCAGACCCATCTTTGCCTCTCAGACTTATGCTGTTTTTAATTATCATGGAATCATTAGCCTTGATAGGGAGAACATTTGCTGGTTACCTTGGCAGGGAGAATTTTTCCTGAAAGAAGAACATGAAGTAAAAGAAGAACATGAAGTATAAACATTATTGTACAAACAAGTGTTATGCCTACCAATTGTGAGCACTTGTGGAGACCTGCCCTGTGACTCTACTTCAGGGGTGGGAACTGTGGCATGGCATTCCTTCTGCAGTCATGCAGGACTCAGTATTTCTCAGGAACTTTTCATTTCGTGCTTGGGAATGGAATATGGCAGTTCTGGCTCACTTCTACTTATTTGGGGCCTGCCAGACTGGACAGCTAGTCCAGGAAAATAACTTCCTCTATCTCCTCCTAGCACACTATCAAGCAGGTTGTCATAGAAGTGGTTAGGGAACAGACGTCCTTATAATATCTATTATACAAATCATACAAACTATTAGTTATTATTTTTGTTTCCTAAAAGAGGAATCATTTCACATAGACCATCACTGCTTTATCTGCCTCCATATCCCAAGCACTAGGATTTCTAGAGTTTGTCATCATGACTGGCCATGGAGTTAATGAATTCATTTATAACCTACAGCACCATATAAATTTAGACATGGGCAGGGGATAACATTTAGAGTGAAGTGTCAGGGTCTGAGAGGATACCTGCATCCATATTAGATCTTTGTGGACTTTGATTATACTACAGAACTCTTCCTTGATGATTGTATGCTTGTTAAGGCAAGACTTGAGGCTTCTGTAAGGAGGTCAAGTGGTCAGAAGATGTCTATGGCCACCACAAGTATTCTCCAGTGGGAAGTTGTAATAGATTGTCCATCTGTTACAATGTCAGCTTATAATGAACTTAGCAGCTGTGAGCCTAATTTATGATTCTTCTGTAGAGATCTAGGTGGGCTTGAGCATTGGAGGTGAAATTAAGGGTTCACAATTTGTGCTTCATGTATATCTGTGAATAGTTTATGTCTCCCATTTTTTCATCTTTGTCCATGTTCAACACACATGCTTTATTACTTACATCCATAATCGTATCCCATGGTTGACTAATATGTATACTCATTCCTATTGTATCTTACCTGTTCTGTCTATGGATCATGGGCATAGACATCATGAGTTGCTTTGTTTCATTTATCTTCCCTTTTTGTTCCTATGGTAAATATAAATACTTATTTCTCCCTATCTTTCATCCAGTACTCAAGAAAGGTTATCTTGTTGAGGATTTATCCTTTTTCCATCTCAGCCTTGTGAATTTCATTCCCTGTTTCATCTTCTATGACAAAGATTCTTATGAGACTTGTCTGGTTCAAATTTACTGTGTTGCCTTGAACTCCTGATCTTCCTGCCTCTGCCTCCAAAATGCTAAGACTAGAGTTGTGTACCACTGCATCTGTTTGCATACAGTATATGAATGATAATATTTCCATAGGTTAATTATTCATCTTGCCTTGGCAATAGGATAAAGACAGGCTGCCATACTCTGGAAGTCTCAGCTCTACTGAAGACCCAGTCTGTATAGGAATCTGCTTCTGCCCAATATATTTTAAAATATATTGTGTTAAGTTTTTATTATTAGTTAATATTTGATCAAAGTCTTGTTCCATAGACCATAACCAGCTCCTAATTCAGCCTCTCAGATGCTGAGGTTAGAGGCCTACCTAACCTTTTCTAGTGTTGTTTTTTCAACATGTTAAACAGATTTTCTCACAGCAAGGCAGTTGTGCTATTAATACATTATCCATCAGAGATTTCACTTACATTGCATGCAGGAAAATCAGTCAATCCCTATGTGTCAGTGAGGTCTCATTAGTGATGTGGGGGAGGAAAGAGGACAACAACCACAACAACATTTACAAACCCTCTTTTGTGACTGTATTCCAAACCTCCCCTTTATCCTTCAAACACAGGTGAAGCAACCTTGTCCTGTGTGTCACACACATTTCCTTTTTTTAAACTGTCTCCACTGCAAAAAGTCAGATGAAAGCAATTTTAGTGTTAGATTATTTCTTATTGATACTGAAAATTAATTTAACATGCTGACAAAAAATTAAGTGTGGAATAGACAAGGAGTTGAGTTGTGATCAAGATATCATTTCTATTTTTTGTTTTTATTACATTTTTTATATTTGTGTGGCTGTATGATCTTGTGCATACACATGTCACAGTGCATGTGTAGATAAAGGACAGTTTAAGGAGTTGCTTCTCTCATTCCACTGTGTGGTATCTGAGGTCTGAACATAGTTGCCAGGTATGGGGGCAAGGGGCTCTACCCACTGAGCCATGTCACTGGTCCAAGACCTCTTTTGTATAAGTTTAGGGGAAATAAAAAACAATGTGTAGTGATATACTTATGAGTAATTCCATATCCTGTATATTTTTGACAATAAACTTTGTATTAAAATCATCATGCAGCAACGTAAGCTTCAAATTTCAATAAGCACCCCTTATGTTCTTTGTTTAATAGTGATTTGTCAGTAGTGAAATCACTACATAAGGTAAGAGAGTGTGCCTGACTCAGTTCAGTGAATATATGTGTTGATGACTGTGCTAGACTCTACCCCTGCATCTGTAAAGAGAGAATGGATAAGTCTTCTAATTCAGTGTGCAGTGGGAAGATGGAGCATCATCATTTTGATGTTCTTCTGTGATGACTTATGACCACTTAGTGACTGTATTTTTTAAAATTTGACTTAGCAGGGCAGAAACTATCGTTTGTCCTGGTAAACAGAGCAGCTTGTGTCTGGAGAATGGATGCCTTTGCTCCAAGCCCCGAGGAAATGCTCTCTCTATTTCCTGAAATGGCACACAGAACCAAATCCAGAATCTTGAGAAACAGTGCACATATCTCATCACTACCACATAAACTATTCCAATATTGTGCAGTTGTGGGGTTCTCTTTGTTAGCTGGTTATTACTATTTGTTATTTTTTGCATATGTAAGAATTTTTTATTGTTAAAAATTATCTATTTGCTCAAAATATAATTTCAGGTTTGTTGACTAGTTGCTAGACTAGTTCCAGGGTCTCATATGGCAATCCATAGTCCATGTGTTCCCATTCCCTTTTTCTCTGTGATCAATTTGTTGAGAAGTTGAAACCCTACAGTTATATTTAGTAATATTCACTGAAGCCAGCTGAATGTGGTGGCCCAGATTTATAATATTTAGGTTCATGAGCTTGGGGTCAGCCAAAACTACATAATATGTTTGAAGTCATGATGTACTACCAAGAGACACTTTGTCTCATGAAGTCTAGTAATAATAATAATAATAGTAATAGTAACAACAATAATGATAATGATAATAATAATAATAATAATAATAATGATAGTCATAAGAATAAACTAATCTGTCCAGAAATGTTTTCTAGGGACAAGTATCTTCTTTTATAGAACCATACTAAAGTTATAAAAATCAAAATATGTAGTATTAATTTCATGATATGCTCTATTTCACAATTCATATTTGCCAGTTATCTGGGTCATGTCATTGATATTTCTTTTTGTCCAGAATCATGCAATGCATTCACTGTAATATCCTTTCTATTGTTCCTTAGTTCTGAAACAGTTATTATCTTATGATTTCTATGGGATATTTTTGTCCTTGACATTTAAAATATATTAAGCCTCCACACCCATGTCATAAAAGTGCACCAATGGTGACAACGGTCAAATAAAATATACTCACAGTAGGTCTTGAAACATCAATTTAACAAAGATGCACCCCTTTTCATGTATCATTGTTCAGGCTTGTTTTATGTCAACTTGTCACAAGCTAGAGTTATCTGAGAGAAGAAAGTGCCTCAATAAGATCTGGCTGTAGTCAAGGCCACAAGGAATTTGTTTTTAATAGTGATTGGTCAGGGAGGGCTATCCACTAAAGCCAGAGTAATTCAGTAGTGGCTCCAGAAGAGAAGTCAGGGACTTCCTCTCCTCCAGAATCAATAGAGAAACAGTAGCTCCTTTAGCAGGACTCGGCCTCCTGTGTTGCTTCCATCTATGAGTGAGAGTTAATGAGGTCAATCGTGCACAAACTCTAAGCAACAAAAGATTCATGAGTGCCGTGGATGTAAATGTGTCGTGACATTCCTCTCCATTGCCTATTTCTGGGTAGTATTTTTAAAGAGTGTTTGTGCTTACATTTGTAACAAATAGGCCTGTAGTTTTCTCTCTTTTTCTTTTCTTCCTCATTTCATTTATTTTTTTGAAACAGGGTATCACACTGTTCATTTCACTGGCCTGGAATTCACTGTATAGCCTAGGCTTTTTTCACATGTTCTGCTTCTAGCCTCTTAGGTGTTAAAATTATGGATGTTAGCCAATGTAACTCTCTTTCAAAAATGTTTTCTATTAATTAATTAATCTATGTATTTACTTGAAGCAGGGTCTCTATACAGCCTTGGCTTGCCTGGAATTTACTATGTAGACCAGAGTGATGTTGAACTTGCAGAGGTCTGCCTGCCATTGCCTCCTGAGTGCTAGGGATAAATGTATGCCACCACACCAGGCTTGTTTCTGTTTATGACATGGAGAAAACACTGGCCTTACATTATGGTTTGAAATTTAAAAAGCCACTACTGTATTTTTTGAAAGGTTATTCTTTGCAGGATTTAAATTTTATTTTCTAAAATATTTGGTTATCATGAGATGATCTGAGTCTGAAGATATCCTTGAGGTATGTATGTATGTATGTATGTATGTATGTATTTTAAATTGGAAGCTCTTTATAAGTATTCAAATCTCGTGACAAATGTTAACATTGGCATCCTATCTACACAATAACTCTGTGCTGCAGATTTTTCACTTAACTCAGTAGAGTTGATATTTTGATATTTTCATTTATTATTTATCATAGTGTTTAATGTAGATTTAGTTTAAATAGCCAGATGGCTGATGGTTTTGGTCAGTGTAGCTGAAGGTCCTGGCTTAGTACTGTGTTTGCCATGATACACTGTCTGGTTCCTTTTGTTGCTCATAAATGTGTGGTCCTTCTCCTAATTTTACTGTATAAAATCCATTGATTTACTTCTCATTGTGCAAGACAATGCTCATCACCTTCACGTTCCTTATGTGAAAATGAATATATGTTTCCAAATGTAAGACCTTGGTGAATGCAAAGCATAAAACATGTTACCACCATTTCTTTTACTTAACTATCAGTCCAAGGAGAAAGAGATAAAAACCTGTTCTCTTTGTCGTGTCTCTTTGCTAGTTATTGGCTGTTACTAAAAAAAAAAACAATCAGAACCTTTTTAGAACAAGACAGTCATAACTGGGAATGTCTACAGAAAATGGTTGTAGTATATACTATTCTAGTTGAGAGAACCAAAGGAACACACACACACACACACACACACACACACACAAATTTAAAATTTACTAGGTCTCCACATGTTAAAAGGGTAACAACGTTGAATCAATAAGGAGAGTGGAAGACCTAGTTAGTTGCTAGTTTGTAGAAGTCATCTCTCAACATTTGGAGTAGTCCCATCATGGTCGTCTTTTACTGGGAATGCTGATAACCCAGTTACTGGTCAGTTCACAAGGTGTTAGTTTTTTATTAATTAATTAATTAATTAATTTTTTAAATTGTCATCTATGATTTTCTTGTCTTTTGTTTGAGCTGGCTTTTATTGACTTGGGGAAGGCTTTAGATAATGCCTTTTGGAAAGCATTCTATACTGCTTACTTTGTGTTGAGATTTTGTTTCTGTAGTGAGGTTGGCAGATTAGCATTATACTTTACTCCTCCCTTGGATAAACAATAACCACACTTCTGTTCCATGTGCTTATTCTGTTCTTCCACTCTTCTTTTTCCCTTTTCTTGGGATCCATCCCCTAGCAGTCTTTACATACATTCATGGTGCTTCCCTAGCTTATGGTGATCAGTTTTCTTGTTCATCATCCTTAATTCTGAGGTATAAATTGTCTTTGTAACTCAGTCTGAGATGGATAGTATTTCTTGTGTGTGATGTGTGTGTGTATATGTGTGTGTGTGTTTTAATGGAAATATTTCATTTGTCACAGATCTTACCATACAGTTGTTCACACCAAGGATCTATGAATTTCAATACACAGATGGGTGTGTTTTGGATGTGGTGCTACTATGATGTTAATATCTTCCATAAGGTCTTGAGAATTTTACCACTGCACAGACAAAGCAACAACAGAGAACAGTTAGAAAGACTGGTGAAAATGATGTGTTCAGCAGGTTCTCCCTTAATATCTTACTAATTTGTGCATGTTTTCTTTTTTACTCTCCAGGTTCTGCACCTCTGTGTGCTGTGAAGTGTGTAGGGAAATATTTCAGTGCCAAGCTGGTCTGTATGTGAACATTTCTTTTCAGTTGTTTTGTTTTATATGCATAGCTTTTTTTCCTGTATGTATGTCTGTGTGCCAGGTATGAGCTTTGTACTTCTGTGTGGGGCTGTGGAATCCTGGGGTGTTTGGCCACACCCCCAGAACCCAGAGATCTGACACGAGGTCTCCATGTAACATGCAGTGGGTCATATAAGGCACAGGTAGAGGGCAGGGGAACATATCTCTGCCTCAAGATTTACATATTATCTAAAGGCCCTAGCCCCGCCCCTCTGCCCCTTCCAATATAAGGAAGCCCCTTCTGGCATTTTGTGGGAGAGCTCCATCATTTAGAAGCTTCACCATGTCAATAAATCTACATGTATTCAATTCCACGTGTCAACCCCCTGCGGTGTCTGAGGCCCAGAGCAGATGTTCGAGAGTCTTACGTCCATGCCTGGTGAAATCTTGCTGAATTCATTCCTGCCCGAGTATCAAGCTTTCTACTCCATTGAGGTGATCTCCGCCTCCCTGAGACATCTGTTCTAGACAGGAGACGTAGACAACCTCACGCCCACACGCTCCCAAGGTGCACGGGCCTTAATCTCCCCCCCCCCCCCCGTTAGTGGTAGACAATGTGTACAGAGCCAGCTCCAGAAGCGCTCCCTGATGGCACCTGCAAGAACCGTAAGTTACATCTCTGTCCATCCATCCTCCATATCCACTCTCTCTCCTTCTCGTGTTCCTGGCTAACGTCTTTTCTCTAATTGTTAACTACAGTCTAACTCCCGCTTAGTTCAAAATACTAGTTTCTCTCTCCACATGTTCTCTACAAGATGGCAGAGACTCCTTAATCTCTATTCTTTACCCCTCCCCCCAAAAATCTCCCGTGCTCTGCCTGCCAGCAGGGGTTTGCCCCTCCCCCAGGGGTCAGCTTTTCAAGCTCTGCCTGCTAGCTTCTCAAGAGCAATGGCTTTAAACTCTAGTACCCAATGATTTTTCCCTCAGGGGATCAGTCTTTCACAGGCTGCCTGCTAGCCTAGTGTAGACTTCCCCCACTCCTCCGCCATTTGCAGCCGGCTGGTTACAGTCCAGCTGACTCGCCTGAAGCAACAGGGCAGGTTCCCTGCTTGCCCCCTTCCCCACTTCACCTTCTAGGTCATTTGCAGCCAGCTATAGCCCAGCTAGCTTGCCAGATATCAGAGGGTCTGAGACTCAATCTGCTCCCTTTGCCCCTATTTACCTTATAGTTTCTTTCTCACAACCAAAAACTCCAGGCTGAGCCTGGAGAAACTGCACACTGCCTGCCAGCTCCCAAGAACTGCCAACTACAAGCCAGCCTCCACGTGTCTCCCCGCCATGGCTCAGTTTTACACAGCCTTTTACTCCTTCTGACTTTCCTATCAAACACCTATGTTTCTTGCTTTGAGCTTTTCTTGAAAGTTAGCCTCTCTTTTTCTCTAAGAAAAACAAAGTGGGGAATGCCCCGGCTTCTCCCAAACAAGGATACCTACAATAACGTTTGTGCTTTTCAACCAAAAATTTCTTGCCTTTTATTTTAATATTTCCTTTTCTCTCTAATACTCATGATATATGTCCAACACTTTCTTCAACTTTTTAAAAATTTCTTCAAGGTTCGAAAATCATCTAAATCTACTTCTACAGGTTAAATCAACATGCTGGCCACCCTCTTTCAGCTTTTAATTAACAACTAATTTTCCTTCACAGACAAACTGTGGATGCCTATCCCAGATACTATTAACACAATGTTTTCTCCTTCAGCCATCCAATTTCTTCAAACACTTTTGCCTTTCCAGATATCCAGGATAATGCTCGATATCCAGGCTTTCCAGACATCTCCTTGCCGGAGATGCTGCTTCCCTGTGATTATACCCACAGATCCAGCAGAGACAAGCTGATGCCAAGACAGCGCCACCTCCTGTAACCTGCCAAGCTGCCTCCTCTCCAGACATCTCTCCAGACCTCAGACTCCAGAGATGAGCTGACTCCAAGACAGCGCCACCTTCTGGAACTGCCCAGCTGCCTTCTCCCAGTCATCTCATCTGACTGAAGACCCAGAGATGCTCTCCAAGACACAGAAACACACACTGAGATGGAAGACAAACCCAGACTTTCCAGCTACAGATGAACTCTTGCCAAAGTCACATAGCTGAAATGGCATGTTAGTGAGGAAATCATAATGTCTATTTAGATTAATCAGATGTCATTACTCTCGAATTGTACAATATGTATTTAATTTATTCAATGACTCCTTGCTTTCCCAACCCAACCCTCAATTCCCATTACCCTTGGCTTGGTTATGCTACACCTCCCGAACTGTGTAGTGTTTTCTTTTGACTTCCTTATCCAAAATTTTCACTACAGATGACACCTCTCCTAAGAGAGGTAATTGTGGAGCAGTGAGTCATGAGAAAAAGGCTGGAAAGCCTGGTAGAAGAGTCCTAGAAGCCCCGGCACCCTGGCCTTGGGCTGCTGGGATGGAAGGCGCTTGGAGTCTTCCCAGCCATTTGGCTCTCTCAGCTTCAAGCCCTCCACAGTCCCCCCCCCCACAGAGGGGCCCACAGTCATTTGTCACATGGGAGTAACATCCCCACATGTGACCTACATTATATCTCCACCTTCAGAGATTCCCCTCCTTTTATGAAAGAAAACAGGATGGGATGTGGGGCTGTGGAAATCCTGGGGTGTTTGGCCACACCCCCAGAACCCAGAGACCCAATACGACTTCTCCATGTAACATGCAGTGAGTCACATAAGGCACAGGTAGAGGGCAGGGGAACAGCTCTCTGCCTCAAGATTTACATATTACCTAAAGGCCCTAGCCCTGCCCCTCTCCCCCTTCCAATATAAAGAAGCCCCTTCTGGCATTTTGTGGGAGAGCTCCATCATTCAGAAGCTTCACCATGTCAATAAATCCACATGTCTTCAATTCCACGTGTCTCTTGCAACTCTGGACTCATTTGTGTAAGTGGGAAACTCGCGTGGGGCACTCTCTCTGCTCCAGTGGTCCCTGTGCTCTCTGCTCCAGCAGTCCCTGGGGCTCCCTCTCTGCACTCCCTGTTCTAGCAGTCTTTGTGGGACTCCCGGGGAGTCAGCTGCGACTGCGGTACACAGGCGTGACCCGCCCCGCATCCCGCCAGCATGCTGGATCTCAGCTCTATCTGACCCAGCCATCCTCGGGGCTCTCTCTCTCTGCTGTGACCGCGGTTCCCAGGACGGAGTCAGTCAAGGGGCACGGGCGTTCAGGAAAATTTCCCCTGTGCCCATGTATTAGAGGCCCTTCCCCACTTTCTCTTCTATTAGTTTCAGTGTATTTGGTTTTCACTTAAATATATGAGAGCTATTATATAGGGCTAAGTTATAAGTTGAATCATAAATCTGCTTGATTGTTAAAATAGCTCTATTCCTAGGCTTACTGGATAGTGAGCTAGAATAAAATATCTCGTCAAAATGAGAAAAAAATACACAATAAAATTAAAAGAGTGCTACAAGGTCTAGGCTCAGTGACATACTCTATAATCAAGAATTCCCTTGTTGGAGGGAGGAGGATCAGGAGTCCAGGACTTTCTCAGCTATAGTCAGTTGTATCCATATGAACTATATCAGACTACGCGTTGGAAAAAAAATTAAAAGAAAGAGTGTTTTGAGGGTGAGCTGGATCTGCAGACTCACAAAGGATGCAGTGGAACTGGGGAAATGCTTAGAGTTTCTCCTTTGAACTGCAGCATAGTAAGAGAGCAGGGGCTGCAGAGGCAAAGGCTTATTTATGGATCAGTGCTTAACTGTCTCCTTCAGCCTCTAAGTGGATTTTATCCCAGACAACTGTCTGAAACCCTTTTGGGGGACCCTTTATCATTGGTACTGAGTTCCTGAAGCGTCTTTCTCATTTCCTCACTCTTAGTGCTTCTGTCCCTGAAAGGACTATGTGCATAGGCAGATAATACAGACCACTAGAATAGCTGTAATTATAAATGCTGGGACACACTGAGTGGTAATGGGCACAGGAAATCTGAAAATAGAGCTTTTTGGTTTTCTTGCCCTAACAGCTGTGAAGTTCAGTGTTGAGAAAGTTTCACATCAGGAGAAAAGCAGCAAAAGGTGGGCAGCTACTAAAGATTGGCAGCTCCTCCCAGTGTTGTGATTCAAACCAACCTTCTCTTGTGGGCTGCTGGTAACCTCCTCAGCCTGGGCATGAAGAGCATCTTGTGGTTGCTAAATGATAAAGCCACTGCTGAAGGCTGAGGGTGTGACCAGACAGTTTGAAGGTGTGACTACACTGATGTACACAGCTTCCAGGTAGCTGCATCATCAGAAGTGAGTGGGCACACTATGTGGTTTCCCAAATAAAAATGACTTTTGCAGCAAGGCAGCCTGGAATGTAAATATATGCTTGAATATATATTCATGTTTGTGTCTAAGTGGATGTTTTTGCATAGAAGTGAAGGGGAAACAAAATAGTCATTGGAGGTGGATGGAAAGAGAGAACTGGGTAGGAAAGTGGGTGCAGGGACTGCAATCAGGTGTGGGGAGAGGGATGGGAGTGAGAATGGAAATCAGTGGGAGGCAACTCTGAGACTAGCTGGAGACCTGGAATGGGAGAGGCTAAGGGGGAGTTTAAGTGGGTGACCCTAGCTGAAATTCCTATTAGTTCAGAATATAGAGACTGAAGTGCCCCCCCCCTGCAGCCAGGCAAGACTTCCAGTGGAAGGAAGGGGGATATCAACTCACCCACATAACCTTCAACCCATGCTTTATTCTTTTTGCAAGATGTACATGGATAAATATGGAGCAGAGACTGAAGGAATAGGTAATGACTGGCTCAACTTGAGACCCAGCCCATGGGAGAGAGCCAACCCCTGACACTATTAATGATACTCTACTGTTCTTGCAGACAGGAGCCTAGCATAACTGCCTCCTGAGAGGCTTCATTCAGCAGTGGTTGGAAACAGATGCAGATATCCATAGCCAAACATTATCTGGAGCTTGGAGAGTCTTGTGGAAGAATAAAGGATAATATTGAGCCAGCTGGAGGAGTCAAAGACACCACAGGACAACCTATAGAGTAAACTAACCTGAACTCATGGGGGTTCACAGAGACTGAACCACCAATCAAATAGCGCAGAGGGGCTGGACCTAGGTCTTCTACACATTTGTAGCAGACGTGCAGCTTGATCTTCAAGTGCCCCAAGAACTAAAGCAGGGGCTGTCCCTTAATCTGTTGCCAGCCTGTGGATCCTGTTCCTCTAACTGAGCTGCCTTGTCTGTCCTCAGTAAGAGAGGATATGTTTAGTCCTGCTTGGACTAGATTTTTCAGGGTGGGTAGGATGGTATCCAAGGGGAGGGAGTAATAGGGGAAGGGACTTGTTGGAGTGGGACTGGGAGGAGAAGAGGGAGGAAGACTGCAATTGAGATGTAAAATGAAAAACATGATTTATGAAAAAAATAAAAGTGAGATTAGAAGAAAAAAATTTAAGAAAATGAAAAACATTTTTTCGGCTTCTCATCTTTCTGTTTTATTAGCTGGTGGGAATGCAGTTCAATCTTCTCCATTAGTTTGTTCCACTTCGCTCTCAGAACTGCACTGTGAGTGTTAATCACTTTCATATGAAAGGCCACAATCTTGTAATGCAATTGTCTTCATTTAAATATGTTTTATTTTCCTCAGAAACTCAGAACTATTCAATGAACAGAAAATTGCTTTTGCAACTGCTGCTTTATTCAAAGATCCAGCTTTTAGTATGATTCTGCCTCTTTCTAAAGCTGAAAAGTTCTCACTTTGTATTTGTTTTCTGTGTACTTTCTTGTCCTCATTTGTCAAGCACTCTGGTGGCACCATATCTGTTGTCCATTCTGCTGTCACAGAGATGAAGGAAAGGACTTAGAGTGTGTGCTCACAGATCTCCCATGAGAAGACACAGACAACACGCATGCAAGTGATCACGTGCTCTGAAATTGCTCAGTGTTCATTATGAGAACAAGAGTCACCTACCAGAGACAAGGATGAAAATGAGAAAACAACAGCGTCACCTCAACAGTGTTAACCTTCTTGTAGGCAGTTTGATGTGAATTTCCAGATCTTATGTCATCAGTGGCTTTTTCTAAAGCAATGGTTTCTCACTGCTGTGGATTTCCTAGGTCCTGTTTCACTTACTGTCTCTACCCTGTTCTTCAAAAACACCTCCACTCCAAGTGTCTTAAGTTCTTTTTCTGTTATTATAAAATAACAGAAATATTGACAAAAGCAATGTTGGGAACAAAGGGTTTCCTTTAGCTCACAGTTCAAGGGTATAGTTCTTCACCATAGGGAAGTCACTGGAGCTGGAGCTTGAGGCAGCTGGTCACATTGCATAAGTAGCTAGAAGCAAAGAGTGATTAATGAGTTTGTTCTCAGCCTTCTCTCTCTATCTATACAGTTTAGGATCCTAACACAGGAAAATGGTGCCACCTACAGTGGATGATTCTTCTCTTGTCAAATGATCTAGCAAAGGCAATCCCTCTACAGGCTTGGCCAGAGCCAAATCTAACCTAACAATCCTTCACTGGTTTGCCTGAGACTTGTTACATTCAAGTCCACAACACTGTCACTCACAATTTGACATTGTAGGATAGATATTTTAGCTCATTTTGTATGTTGGTTCATTTTAGTTGCATAACAGCAAAATAGGCTGAGTAATTTATAATGAAAAGAAGCTTATTTGGGTTCAGACTTTCTGAGGTTGAAAACAGCAATGTTAGGTGTCATCATGTGGGATAAGACCTCAGATTTGCCAATGACATAAAGTGAAGGGTCATGTGCAGATAGGCAACAGTAGAAGAACCAACATGATGGATAAACTTGTCTTATGATCTCTGCTTTCATACAGGAGGGGTGGTTTATAGATAAGGTCTCCTTTAATAGCTTTAGGTGTCCTGAACTTAATATGTAGCAAACCAAGCTGTCCTTGCATTTTGAGTACTCTCCTGCCCATGCTTCCTGGGATTACAGGACTGTGTTGCCATGTTTGGTTGATCATGAGGTTTGGTTCAGACAAGCTATATTCAAGCTATCTTACATATCATCCTCATCCTCATCCTCTCTCTCTCTCTCTTTCTCTCTCTCTCTCTCAGACACACACACACACACACACACACACACACACACACACACACAGAGTGTACAGTGATCCAGTTGTGTATCTGTAACACAGAACCAAGGATGATTATACCAAAGAACACAATTGTTTGAATCCAGCCTAGGTTACATAGTGAGGTTCAGGCCACTATTATTTATACAACATTATCACATCTGAAACAAAATCAAAATGTCAAAAGAAGACAACTAGTCAACCAACCAGCCAAGCTATCAATGACAAAACCCTCAAAGAATGAGTATGTAGCTCATAGTATAGCTTTTGTAGGGTATGCACAGGGCCTTGGTTTGATTTATCAGCATCAACACAATGACAACACTGAAGCCACCTAATGAACTTTCATTGTAAACAATATGTATGGCTTAAAAAGTAGCTTGGTACACACCATGAAAATCATAATGAAAATGTGATTTGCTTAACACATTCCTAATATATATCTACTTTCAGTAAACACAATTCAAAAACAAAAAGTAATCTCTCCTCATATATTAATATAAGTCGAAATTCTATGTAGCCTTGGCTGTCCTGAATTTCTCTATGTAGATGCTTTTGGACTTGAATCACAGAGATACTCCTGCCTCTGTCTCCTGAGTGCTGGGGTTTATGTCATGTGTCACAATGCCTAGAGATAAATTTTATTGTAATATAGACTCCTCTAGCAACATCATAGAGTAGATCATTATTTCTGAAATGTTCATTTTTTGTGCAATCATTTGGCATTAAATGTAACTGTTTGGGCTTTAACGTATAGGTGAAACTCAGAAGAAACCTTATCTCTAAAAACAAAATTACTATTGTGAATATTTTCACATCCAACTACTAGACTAATGAACTAGAGGTCATATGACAATCATTATCAGAGTTTTTAAATGTGTATCTCCCTTGGTCATATGACTTTATTCATAAGATATCTAAGTATGTTCTAAAGTATATACCATGCAAATTTTCAAATTAACAACAAAGTAGTGTAAACAACTTAAATATTCAATGTAGGGCATCACCTGATTACTTAATTCATGCTATATAGAAGTGATTAATAACTATATGTGGCTTGAAAAGTTCTATTGATCAGTATTTATAAAATGTGGAATTGCTTATTAGTTATAAAAGATCATTTGAAAACATGGTGTAAATTGTTGTGGTGGTGTTATGTCCAGTTCTTGAGAACCCCCAAGAGGCCATCAGAGACTACAACTCTGATGTAAGCACATGAGAGTCTTTATTTAAGTTCGGACTCAGGTCACAAACCTCCCTGATGCAACAGGTTAGGAAAGTGATGCTCAGGTCTAGGGGCTTAGGGTTTAGATAGGGAAAAATTTGCAAGCAAGGGCTTTCAGGCCTTGGCATTACATGATTGGGTAAATGGGTAAAGGAACATTAACCTTTAAACTGATTGGCACATAGCATTTGTTCAAACCACAAGGAGAGACCACACATCTAAAAGGGGCATCTTGACCTGGGAATGATGCATGTTTTCTTAACTCATCCTGTTGTTGTGACCAGCTTTCCTGTTGTTGCAAGATGGCCACAGCTGTTATGTCTATTTTGAATGTTTCGTGGTCTCTTTCCCAGAGCCCAAGGGCAGGAGCCATGTCACTCTAAAGATAGCAGCTTAAAAAGAAGTTTGGAGGACAAGATGTAGTCCATCCTGCTGCTTTGGCCTCTTCAGTAGTATAAAGCTGTGATTCCAGCACCTAAGAGACTAACTCAAGCTCATTATGAGTTTGAGGCCATCCTGGTTATATAATAAGTATGATGTAACAATTGTATCAGAAAAAAAAAAACCGGAAAGAAAACCAAAAACCTTCAACTGAACCAATCCAGAAACAAATCTGGAGTCTGTGACCCAATGGAAGGATATTTACTGAGCATGCTCAGTGTCTTTAGATTTGATATCCCAGCATCATAAAAATATCAGCAATAAGACCACTATATATGGAATGACATCAGCATCCACAGTAAACCTTATTTACAAATGAAAAACTAGAAGGGTACATACTAGAAATTTTACAGTTTAAATGCCTTTCAAAGGTAGTCATAAAACACACAGGTACAATAAGCATAATTCAAGAGAAAGAAAAGAATTTCAAATAGAAAAAGAAAATTTCCAACAGCTTATTATAAAATTAGAAGCAAGGGAACTTTGGAACCCCCTTTTTCTAGTGGTTTTACTTTATCTGAAGGAGTGTTATCTTCTCAGTCTTCAAATATCAATTATGGACATTGATTGCAGCATATGGCACAATAGATTGGTCCTTTCCTTTGCTGTCAGAGTCAGCCTTTATCAGACAGTTTCCTCTTTCACTTTGATCAAGAGGAGGGGCAGAAAATCATGAGCTAGAGTATCACTCAGAGCTCATTCAGTTGTCTTTCTTCTTGAAGCCCTGAGGGTATACAGAGCAGAACTTGTTCCTCAATTAGGGGATCAATTCCCTTCACCAGAATTGCTTCCTAGTAGAGACACAGGTAACAGCTGATTTTATTATTTTTCTATCAGAATTCTACATAGTGTGACTTGACAGCGGGATTGATGGAAAAACCATGTTGGTTGTGTTAGATCAGGCTAACTCTGGGAGTATGTGAAAACTGGAGTTCTGCATTTGTTATTTTATTTCTGAGTGTGCTGTGACTTCTGCTGTGAGCTCAGAAATTGTGGATGACGATCTATGGTGTTCATTACTCTTTAACTGTGAGAAAAGTTTATACCTAAGTCACTTAGAAGAAGTCATAATAGGAGCCAGGTAAAATGGGTCAGAATGTAAAGTACGTGCTGCACAAGTCTGATTGATCCCTGAGTTTGATCCCTGGAGCCACTTGAAGGTAGAGGGAGAGGACTCACTTGGTAAAGTTGTCCTCTGGACACACATGTACTGTGGCACAGGCTATACTCCAACCAGAACAATAATAAATAACAGTTTTAAAAAAGAATTCTGTAGTGGGAAGATTCCTTTTTCTTAAGGAATCTTGGCTGGTAGTGGTGACACACTATACTTAATCCTCTGTACTTGGTGTTTCTCTTGTAAGTTTGAGAACAGGCTGATCTGCAGAGCTAGTTCCAGTATAGCTGAGGGCTATGCAAATAAAACCTGTCTTAAAAACAAAGAAATAAACAAACGAACAAAAAACCAACCAAAAAGAGAGACAGAAAAAGAAAGAAAGAAAGAAAGAAAGAAAGAAAGAAAGAAAGAAAGAAAGAAGGAAGGAAGGAAGGAAGGAAGGAAGGAAGGAAGGAAAGAAGGAAGGAAGGAAGAAACAAGTGAAAATGTGAATAATTTTAGAAAATTTCATTAAAGATCTAAAGAATTAATCAGTACAGTTTATTTTCATATTATCTGTGGACATTATCTCAGTTATTAATGTAAGTGGGAAGACTAGTCATAAATATTTGTTATTTAATCATTTATATTATTAGATTGGATCCTTATGGGCACTAGTTAATAGCATAGTGACAAAATTTACTTTCATATAGCCTCCTTATCTGGCAATATCATGTGCTAGAATATAATATGTGAAATGATTGTATATGTGGAGTAATTTGGGATTAAATTTCAGGATATATCCTGCTATTCCCCTCCCCATTGCTCCCATACTCCACCCGTACAATGTCCCTTTTCACTTACTTGGTTTTTTAGGTATTCATGTTAGGTGGAATATCTGAAGACTTGGAGCCAGAGCCTCAGATGCCAGAGACCATGTGGCATTTGTCTTTCTGAGTCTGGGTTATCCCACTCAGTAAGATCTTTCCTAGTTGCATCTACTTACCAGGCTGGCCCTGGAGAGGAATATGTAGGATGTGGCTAGAGGTTGTACTCTCAGGAGCTAGAACTTCAACTTAGGAAACATTTATGTACTTGGACCCCAAATTTTAATTATCTTCCATATTAGCATTCTATATTAGCATTAGTATTATTTTAAAGGTACTGTCTGGGAAATTTGGATAGTTACGTATAACTGGAAAGACTTACATTTTTATATTGACATGTTTAACAAAATGTATAAATAATTTCAAAGCAAAATTTTTATTTATTTAAGAATGTTTGAATTTCTGTTACTTGAACTGATAATTTTAAAGGGTTTTAATGATTTATGGTGGTGGCAATTTTGCCTAAACTTTTCATGTATGTAGAACATTTTGAACAAAGAAATTGTTTCAAAATTGTAATGACTTATCAGTATTTTTAAAGTTCTTTCCATATTTCTTAATAATGGTTGCTATTAGAAGTATAAGCAGATTTAACAGAAATATGCAAAGAGGTCTCACCTGTGTGTGAGGAAATCAGAGTCAGTCTATGTCAGGGTGTTTGGATTATTAAGGGAAGTAATCATACCTGACCCCCTTCCCACCCCAATGCAGCATCAGATCCAGGTACCTTTCTAAAGACGAACATTTTAACTTTTTCTTTAGATATCACTTGAGGCCACATTTTAATACAAATCATACTTTACATACTCCCAAGATGACTGATCAGAAGGTCACTTATACAACTGTGAGATTTCATAAGTCTTCAGGGTTGCAGAGCCCAGTGAGGCCTGAGGAGACTCAAAGGCCCAGAGAACCTGGCCACAGAGGCAAGTGTTTTAAGTGTCTAAATTCACCTCGTTTTTATGTATTGTAACTTTTGACTATTGAAAACAATATCCTACTGGCCCCTTATGAAAACAGTAATCCTATTTCTAGTTGTTAGCTGGTAACAAAGAAAGCCAGATGGGCAGAGCAGAACAAAGGGAGACAAATTAAAAAGCTCTTGAGAATGGAAACTGAGAAGAAAAGCATTCTGTCACATCTGAGAATCCATTAAGAGGGGTTTCAGTTTGCTTTTGCTTTTGTTTGTTTAGTCATGAAAAGGTTTGAAACCTTTAAAAATAGAAACTAGAGTCTGAAAAAACACTAAATGTGCTAGAGAAATTAATCTTAAAGAAATGAAACGTGTGTGCAGAAGAAACAATACGTAACTCCAGCTGAAGGAGTTTTAATTGTCTTAAATATCCTCAACATCTAATGCAACATGACAGCAATAATCTTCTATCAGAAGAGGAAGTCTCTTCCTGAGAATAAAGTTACAGAGGAATCGAGGGGATTAGAGGACTAGGGGATATGGGAATGAATAAACCCCAGTGTGAGTTTCTGAAAATGCTAAAGAATAATTTTGTTTATTAATGAAAAAGAGGAATTGTCATTTTTCTGTCTGCCTTTTCAGCTCACTCTGTATACAGTGTCAGAGTTGAACTCCAAGTTGAGAACGTTAATGTAGTTGGTGTGATAGTTGGCAGCTTTATTTTCCCATTGTGAACAATTCAGACACATAACGATGTTTGTTAGTATTTTGTACAGAAAAGTAGAACTTATGGAAAAACAGTGTTGACTTCTAGGCCCCTTTAATGATGGGTCTGAATACAGGTGTGATCCAGAACAGCCACAGTTTCCTCACAGTTCTCAAGGACATCCATCCCTCTTTCCTTCCTCTCCATCCTTAGTTATGCTGTCTTGTACTTAGAGTGTGTCTGTGCCTCCAGTGCTTTCTGTAGGATGCACTTTCGATCCTGTAGAACTGGGTAAGGGTACAGCCTGTCATCCAACTCCTTCTAGGCTGAGTCAGGAGGATTTAGTACACAAGGCCATAGGTGAAAAAACATCAACATCCTATTAAATTTCATACATGTAGGATTTTGCACATTTTAGGTAGAAATCTACAGTTTTGAAAGGACATTTTCAGTTAGTTGGTATCACGGACCTTTGCAAAATGTTTAGAGATCAATATCCCATTGTTTCTCATCAATGGAAAAGTATAATTAGTAATGGGACTTGCTCTTCTCATAGTCATAATTTTCTTGGTTTGTTTGATTTAAGAGTGTTCAGTCCCCTGGAAGCTCATTGTGATAGTTCTCGGAACCCTCTGCTGGTAACTGTGGCAGTGTTGGTGACACACAGTGAGTAACTGGTATACATCTTCTTTGCCTTTCTGTTTAAGTGACTACTTTAGACATTATGCAGATACACACTCTGTCCATTAACTTGCCTATAATCAGGGGATAAGCCACATAGCTCTTACTTCATTTATTTTTTTTCTGACACACTACAGTGTCCTGTTCTCTTACATACCTAATCTGTTAGTTCTGGGGCTGTTGGGAGCTGCTCTGTTCTGTCTCATTTGTGATTATGTTCTTTCTTTGGGCTTGGTGATATTCTACCTTATGAGCTAAGATGATTGTGAGTTTTAGGTATACATTCTGTGAGAAACTTCTGTGCAAAAGAAATGATGACTTCATTTTAATTTTTCCTCAATGTATATTGAGGTCACGGTTAAGTAAATAGGCTAGATCTGTACAGAGATATTAAAGCTTTAGCCATACTGTATTTCTTCATATCTTTAGCGGAAATCACTCTCAGTCTGTGCTAATTCATAACTACATATCTGGATACTATGTTGAATTGTGCTGGTTCTTCATGTTTATTATTTCATATTTTCAGACTGTGTTAAATATTCACTGAATATTTTACTTAAATATTTATTCATAAGTTGTGGGTGTGAAAAAAATGAAGCAGAAAATATGGTATTTTCACCATAATTTAATTCAGCTGTATCTTATACTTTACACTGAAGTTGCTGATGGAGTGAAATAGATGTTTCCATTTCCATAGTTAGCTAAAGTGTTACTTTCTTTTTTTTTTTTTAAGTGTTACTTTCTGAATGTCTAAGTAGCAATTGAAGTAATGACATGTGTTGATTATCAATGTGGGCTTTATCTCTAATCTCATTTCAATATTTATACATTATTAATACTTTTGGTGTTATATATCTGCTATTAATTTTAGTTTTTCAAAACAGACAAGAGAAACATCAACAGGAGAAAACTCTAAATAATGTCCATCAAGAGAACCATGCCATGAAAAAGGACATCTCCTTAAAGGAAGAAATGTTAAGAAATAAGTCTTTAGAGTGTGATGTCCTTAAAGATTGTCTGCACTCTCTCAAAAGAGAACAAAGCAAATGCTATAGAGAAACCAACGTGATTTTAGATTGCTTATGGCACACAGGTATGGGGGGATCTTGAACCAAGAATATTCTTTCTTTCTTTCTTTCTTTCTTTCTTTCTTTCTTTCTTTCTTTCTTTCTTTCTTTCTTTCCTCCCTCCCTCCCTCCCTCCCTCCCTCTCTCCTTCCCTCCTTCCTTCCTTCCTTCCTTCCTTCCTTCCTTCCTTCCTTCCTTCCTTCCTTCCTTCCTT